>NC_051453.1:4545712-4708781 GCF_001649575.2 Kryptolebias marmoratus | reverse complement strand
CGCATTGCTGCAGTAATACAGGCCAAAGGAGGCCCAACTAAATACTGAGTGCTGTACATGCTCATACTTTTCATGTTCATACTTTTCAGTTGGCCAACATTTCTATAAATCCTTTGTTTTTATTGGTCTTCAGTAATATTCCAATTTTCTGATATGATGAATTTGAGATTTTCATTTGTTGTCATTTGTAATCATCAAAATTAAACGAAATAAACATTTGAAATATATGAGTTTGTATGTAATGTATGAATATAATATACAAGTTTCACTTTTTAAAAGGAATTACTGAAATCAATCTACTTTTTCATGATATTCTAATTTTATGACCAGCACCTGTAATTCGCAAACCAACACACAGATCCCTTTAAGTTGCTGTCTTCAGTGATGTCTGGGGTCTGTGATACAGGATATCTTAGTAAACAAAATAACTTTTATGTTATAACAAAGTTAATAAAAAATGGCAACACAATGACAATAATTTAAACATGAAATTCTGCATGTGACATGTTGGTATCTTCAGATCCTTGAATGCTTAGTTGCAATTGTTTGTTCATGCTTTTGTAAGAGCCCGAACTTTCAACAAGAATGGTGTCAGACAGAGAGGCAAAATTTAAGGAGGACTGACGCATTCTTACCCTTTGCTCTGAAAACCAATAGCTTGGTGTAAAACAAATGAAACAAGGCCTGAGGTCAGATAAGGACAGAATCCCATTTAACCCCATTCTCCTGCCAGTTTGCTGTAACCCTACCTTTTGTGCATTCATGCTAGGGGTGTAGGGGTGTCCTGATTCTTTGGGTGGTTTGAGGGGTATAAGGCTGCACTAATAAATAAATAAATAACAAATTGGGTCATGTTGCAAGTCTATTGCAAGTTATATAACTAGTTATTGACATATGAGCAAATGTGCAGATTTCTGTAAAAGGAATCTTCAACAACTGATGTATCAGATTTTCTAAGGGGTGTTTCATTTCATCATGAAATATTTTAATAATAGCTCCTTGTAACATCAAAACGAATCAAGGAATAGGTGGAGAGGTAACACATGGAAATGGGATTCAGCCTAAATGAGGCCAAGTAGACCTTGACAAGAAATGTGTTTGGGAAGAGTGCAGGCATTGACAAAGTAATTTCCAAGAGTCAAATTCTTCTCTGACTTTGTAGCTTTCACTTCAAGGACACAACTTTCCTCTCCCCATTTGTACGAGATCCTTGAAATTTATTCCAAAAGCAGTAGGCACCATGTGGAAGGTAGTATGACAATTACCCAACGATGTTTGCAACTGATAAGACATCAGAGTGTGTTGAATAAAACATCAAGCCAAAAAAAGAAAAGTTTTTATTTATTTTAAAGTCAAGTTTATCAGAAAGAGGAATAGTCTAAGTGTTTTAAAGATTTTAAAGAGAGAAGCAACAGATCATTTTGTTCAGCCTCTCTGGAGATTGAAAAGAAATCTCCAGATGAATGTCAAACCTCTAAATTATCTGCAGGTGTGAATGTGTGGCTTGTAACACTCCTGTTCAAAGTGTTAGAAGGTTGACTTCAGCCATGTTCACAGCTTGTAATATAAATGAGAAACGAACGGGCATAAGTAGAGCCACAAAAATAAGAAATTAATTAGCCAGTAAGATGAATACAGGTATCTTTTTACATCAGGTTTTAATGAGTCAAAGGGAGACAGCTGCACCCCGTGGAAACTGTGAAATTGACCAAGTTATTTCATATCACTGTGGTAATTATTGTTGTCACACAGTTCAGACAGAACAGACACAACTTCAGAGAAAGATGTCACGAGTACGAAGCAAAATCCCAAACGGGCCGCTTTATTTGTGGGAGCCAAACTCAAATAAGACTTAAACCCGACACAGAGCCTTTGAAAGAAGCATTTATATATTCACAAATAAGCTGAGGAGAACTGCTGCACCCAAAAACTGATCAGTGTTTAAAAAAATATAGGATGCTGGTTAATGCCACACACAATATGGAAAAAAACTAAAGGAAACCTGGATCTAAGCAACAACAAACTCAGGTCAATTGAAATTAAATCAATAAGATTATGGAAATGTTAAAAAGGAAAGACCCAATAAAATAAAATAAAAGCTTTAAAAATGGCCCCAAAATAGGTTTTCTCAGAATTTTTGAGAGGGTAGTAAAAAAAGGAAAAGCAGACATGTTTAAAAAATAAAGGTGCACAGGGATGGGGAGGAGACGCAGGAAGCTATTTGGCTTTGCCGAAACCCTCAGCCATGGCAACCAGGCATCTGTATTTGCTGGTATCTATGTGCGTCACACTGACATATGCACACACTTACACACATCCAAAGACGGCACATGTGAGGTGAAGTGAGGCAGAAACCAACACAGGATTCTCGTGATAACAGCATTGTATTCTCAGCTGTAGCTCTTGTAGTATTCTTGTGTTTTTTTTCAGATCATGTGTGTGTTTTAAATACTGTTGTTGAAACTAAATCATAAATCTGGACCATTTCTTTGCCTGCATCTTGTTTTGCGATATAGATGTCAAAACATTGAAATCAATAAGGCATGTTTATTAAAAGCCATTTGTAGTCACTTATTGTTAGACTCTGCAAATCAAATTCGTTGCTCACAGCCATTTTACATATTGACTTGGAACATTTTAATTGGATCCAAATACGTTTATAGATTTTGTTTTAGTGTTGAGGCTAAAGGTTTTGTGTTGCTCCCCGTGAAGCATAATTTAATGTCAGTAAAAGTGAGCACAGAGTGAGATCAATGCAGGCTCCCTGTGGAGAAGCATGAAGAATCTGAGCCCACAGGTCGATTCTGGGGTGACGGTTGGCCATAACATGCGTTGGCAGCCACAGCGGTAGTGGTGGCGACAAGCTGAGCGGGATGTTTTTCTTCCTTTTTTTTTCCTTTTATCATGTGACATGACATCAGAAACATTTAGAACGTTTTGTTTCATAAATAATACCTTAGCAAGGAAAGGAACTCATTTTTATATACACTGCTGACAGTTAAATCTTCCTATTTGACTGGCTCAGATAAAATTAACCCTCATTCATAACATCAATACATTATTTATAGAGATGGGGGGGAAAAAAGGAAAGTATTTTCTGCCCCAGATAACATAATGTTGTCCAGTTACTACGATAATCAGTAAAAGCTGTAACTTGATGCTGAAGTACCGGCCTGTATCGTCTCATATGTTGGTGAAAAGGAC
Source organism: Kryptolebias marmoratus (assembly GCF_001649575.2). Classification (NCBI taxonomy): domain Eukaryota; kingdom Metazoa; phylum Chordata; class Actinopteri; order Cyprinodontiformes; family Rivulidae; genus Kryptolebias; species Kryptolebias marmoratus. Next base: position 4,705,577 of record NC_051453.1, on the reverse strand, counting down.
CTTTTTACACCCAAAAACATATTTGGGTTTCCATCTAAAGTAGCCTTGTGTTTTCACACTTCTGAGACATTTGAGAGTAATGCATACTTTATTTAACGCTCCATAGTTTTCAAAATATTGAGAATAGAACAGAGCTTAAATCTTTTTTTAAAAAAAGTATATATATATAAATTGCAAAACCCTGACAGATTAGATGGTGTCAATTTCTCAATGATTACTGTCAAGAAATAAATATTCCAATAGGCATTTTTTTCAACTTTGTCTTAGCTGATGAACAGTGTAATATAATAGTTACCTCAGACTTGGCTCGACTCTTCCTTTCTCACTTGTCTTGTACCTCGTCCAGCCAATTACTGATTCACACCAGTGATTTCCACAGCTTTATCCCTTATCACAAGTCTCCTCCTGGTTCATTCTTCACCACACAGACAAGTGGCATGGCCAGCCAGCACAGACTTCTCAGATATGGTTTGTGATTGAAACAACTTCCTTTTCTTTAAAAAAAAAAAAAATATATATATTTTTACTAATTGTTTAGTTTTGTATCTTTGGACATACATTAATAAGCCATAAAATTATGACCAGAGACACATTTAGTCATTTAGGGGACCAGGAACAAACAGCCATGGGACCCATCACTTCCCTTCTTTTTATAATTTTAACCCTGATTTTTCACACAATCAAATAATCTCAAACTCTTCCCAGCAATTTCTTTTAACAGCAATAAAATCCTGTTTTATGACATTAAAAGCTGTGGATGTTTACAGGTTTTTAAAAAAAAAAAGGTTCTCAAAATCCTGAAACACAAGGTCCCACATGTCAGCCTCTGTCATACAGTAGATTTTTTTTTGGTCGCCTCAGAGCTGTTTCCCGTTTCTTTTTACTTTCTTCTCGTTAACTTTCTGGCATACGTGTATTTGAAGAATTCCCCACTTCAAGGATTATTGGTGTGTTTTGTCAGTAAACTGTATGGCTGTTAGCAGGATTTTCTCTCACTGGCCGTCTTTGTTTAAGATGGAGTGTGTGTTTGTGCATTTGAGGCGCTGCGTGTGTGCACATGAATTAGCTGAACTTTGAATCACACTCCATCTGTGAGACTTTTACTAATAAGCAGGTGGTGCAGCTTTCAGCTACAGAGAAAAAGAAAAGCAACTGTTCAGTTATTGATTTGAGGTTTGTGCTGATTTTATTCTGGCTGTAAATTTAAACTGCAGGAACAGTTAAGGGTCAAGATCTACTCTGTATTAATCAAATCCTACTGCTTTACTTTTCCTATCTGTTTTTTTAATATTTTGATCAAACAATCCTGTAAACTAACCTGATCAAATATGTTAAAAATAAACCTTTAAAAATCTAATTTATCTTTTTAGCTCATATTTATTGTGACAGTCTATTTTCAAGTGAATCTTCTGATCAAGGTCCCCCAATTTAACAAACTATTGTTTTTAAATTAGCCAATAAAAACTGATGGAAAGTGACTGCTTTACATTTCAAACTGATGCGATGAAGCAGCTCCTCTTCATTTTCAAGGCACGTTTTTAAATCATGATTAAGTCAAAGTGAATTTGGCATTAATAGAAAAAGGGTTAGGCATTTAAAAATTCTTTATTATTTGAATTAATTTGAACAGGCACAAAGACAATGTTACATAATATAACTGTTTCTTCATATATATGACTTGAAGATGATGGTTGATTTGTAGATCATAACAAAAATAAAGCCATAATTAAAACACTCTTATTCAGAATTAATATGAACAAGATCAGGAGACAAACTGGAATAAATCGAGAAGGAACGTTTTAACCAGTGTTGGTGATGTTATTGTTCAGATGTGTCTTTGTTTGAGCCATTATTTTACCACAGAAATAAAAACTCAACTAACTTTTTTAAATATGAGGATATTTTAAAGGGGAAAAAACAAACAAATTTTATCCAAAAGGGTTCAGTATCTTGATGGTTTGCAATCATTACCTGCTCCCCTTGAGCCTGTTCTGTTATTTTTATTATTCTGATCTCTTCAAATACTGAGAATGAAAATTGTTTTGTAGGAACTTGTTTAAGTTTTCTAAAAGCCCTCAGGTTTTCTGTAATCTCATTTATGCTTCAGGTCTACATTATGTATGGAGGGAAACTTATGCAATTACGAGGAATAATAATAATAATAATAATAATATAATATATTTGGATATAATGTTTTATCATCTTAACCCTCTCAAGGCAGACGTTGCAGATTTGCAACAGCAAATTGCATATACCTAATTACTCCACATTCATATTTTATGAGCCTTATTTTACTCAGATGATAATTTCCCCAAATATCTGATTTTTCCTGTTACTAAAACTTAATTTGAGCCTGAGAGGGTTAAGAATACTTCCTCTTTCAGTTTACCTAAGCTTTTGTGTACACAGAAAAGAATTCACTAACATTACTCTAATACTAACATTTCTCACCATAATGAGTTATTCTCACTAACAGAAGACACTGGTTCTGAACTACCTGAAATGCCTTATTGGCAGTCCCAAATGTTTTCTGCTACATCACCATGTAACGTGTTTGTTTAATTCATAATGCCCGGTAGCTGAGACTGAATAGGAGTCAAAACGGAGCAGTTCAGGAAAAAGAAAGTGTAGTCGGTAAAATGTTTATCCATGCTGCATCACATATGTTATGGGCCTATCACTCACCTCACAGATGAACATTAAATGTTTACCTAATACCTGATTAAAGGTTTGATTTTGAAGAAGCAGGATTATGGACATAGCAGCCACAATTTCATTTCCAATTTTGATATAACAATAAAGCTTTCTTTTCTGTCCATTTAAGTTTTGTCAAAGAATCATTTACCGAACAAATAATGAACTGAATGCAGTGAAAAACGAAACGTTTCAAAGCCAACAATTGCCGACCACACAGAGCCACGAGTCAAGTGTTTCTGAAGCCACTTGTTGTTAGGCTGTTTCACACGCTGCTACAAGGAGGCACTTTGAAGGGACGAGCAAAGTGGGCACCCATTTAAAAACAGATTTTGTATTCAGCTTGCAGGTGTTTGTGTTTGCTGGAAGCTATTTGATGAATGCAGTCTCAAGTGTCAAGCTGCACATTAGCCAGTAACATTTTAAACACGTTGTATTCTCTGTGTGCTGCTTTTAAAAGTGAAATGTGTGGTTTTGGATGTTGCTGGTGTCATTTTTAATGAAACAGTCTGCAGCCGTTTTATCAATCAATCAATGAAACTTCATTTATATAGCACAACTCATGCACCGCTCAGTGTGCTTTCTATTAGGAACAAAAATACAAATTCAAAATTCATAAAACTGCACAAGTGCATCAAAATAATAAATAAAAATAAACTGCAGCAGAGATGGAAGAATAAAGGAGCTAATGCTTCTGTGATCAGACCTTGTGCAGGTTCATTCAGCAGACAGTGTGTTGGGAAGGAACTGTGGGATATTATAAGATGAATAAGATGCGTTTTTTTGTGTTTGCCAAGATTATGTAATGATTTTATTTACAAAAATAGTAATTTCATTTAAAACATCCACGTTTGATGTTACACATTGTTTCTAAGTGATGTGGGTTTTAGCATTATTCATTTTCTGATGAAAACAGAGCAGTATGTTTTTATAGTTGTTTGTCATGTTCCCTTTTATTATTAATGCATTTGATTTTAGGTTCTTTTTGGGGCTTATAACATATGTTCAACCATTTCTTTTAGAACTAGCTTATTTTCAGAGAATCAAATCAATTGTCTTTCTCTCTATTAAATATTGAATAAAACAATAAATGATAAAAAATAGATCAATACTTAGGAGAACAATTGTTAAAATTGTTAGTTGTTTAATGCAAATCTGTCCTTACACCAGACCGACCTGTGGCTTATAACCTGCAGTAACCTGCAGATGGGTGGAGGAGGATCTTTCATCCATTTAGTTGTACCTGTGTTGTGTTTCCATTAGCAATAAATCAATTCAAGAAAGTGAGTTTAGACTTGTGAAGACCAATTAGGACACACGAGACAAATTGTTTTTCTTTGTGACCGAAGTTAAAGATGTCATCATTCAAACCATCGTGTAATTCTGGGTTTTTCTCCTCTCCTAGTTTTGGTTTATAAAGATGTCGGAAAAGTCTGAGATCCAGATTTTTTAATACTACTCTGAATATTTTAGCTGGGAATTCATCTTTGTTATTCCAACTGTCTTTCAGAAACAATTTCTCTTGTGACAGTATGATGACTGTTCTGAGGCAGCATCTTGCTAACTGAATGAATCATGACTACATCAGCCGTGAGCTGCAGCAGCTGCAGGAGGGTGGTGGGAGTGGATGGAGGGCTTACCAGTCCTGGACGTGCTCACACCACAAAAGCAGCTTAGTTGGAAAGAGAACATGTTCAGTTGAGATGATGATTTGTGCCACTGAAGATTTTAAATGAGAGCAAACCATCATCACTCACCAGCCTTATGTGCTTTAAAACAGTTTTAACAAATGTCAGCTGGATAATGTATATATCGGTAGAAAACAAGAAAAAGAGATCTCAGTATATTTACTGTACAGTTTGTATCAACATCTTAATATGAGGAGCATTACATTATTATTTAATTGTGACATTTTTAAATCACCATGAAACATCCATCCATCCATTTTCTTTACCCACTTTTTCCTTTCCAGATCACGGGAAGCTGGTGCCATCATATCATATCATATCAGCAGTCACTGGGTGAGGCGGGGTACACCCTGCACAGGTCGCAAGTTGTCATGAAATATGATTCATTGATTTTTGTTTTTGTGGTATTTTTCTCTTTTCTTTTACGAACACAGACACAATAATGAATTAATCCAACAATAGCATCCGACATTTAATAAAACCTTAGTTTTTACCAGTTTTAAAAGGCAAAACAAAGGTCATATTTGACAGCTGATGTAGTGATGGAGATCTTCATAGTGTTCTAGGAAATGGGTGCTATTCTTATTACAAATTATCTTGTTTTGTTGTGTTGTTTACTTTTCATTTGACTTTAACTTGCTGTTTGGCTCAGGTTACTTGAATAGAATGGCTTACTTTAATTTTATATCTATTTTATGTTGTAAATCATTTTTTTCTAGTCAACCTGGTGACAGATCTTCCGTCATCTGCTAATTACACAAATGTGACATGAGTGCAAAAAAAAAAAAAAAATTGATACCACAAAAGAAATAGTAGAACTCATATCCATCTACAAGAATATGATTTCTTTTTGTCTTGTGTACTGTTTTAAAGCATGGCGTTTTGTTGCTGTTACAGTTTTGGTAAAACTAAAACATAAAACGGTACTGATACTAGTTGGACCCAGTGTGTCACTGTCATTTGACTTAGTTCCTTATAAAAGCAGCTCAGTGGTGTGCTGTGTGGAAAACACCACTGACATTTGGTTTTAACTCTCAAATCTACATGAACATCACTTTGGCATCAAGGGGAAACTCTGTGTTGTGAAAGCTGCCCTCTATATCCTGTTCCAGCCGTAAATCTTCCCACTGAATGTCTCTTTTCGTCGCTTCTCATCACTAACAAGATAATTTCTTCAATATAAATTCACAATTGCTTGTGTTAAAATAAAGCATTTGCTCTCTGTTTTATGGCTATAGCTCTTTAAAGGGAATTGAACACATTGAACATATACTCTGCTGCTTTGGAATGTGATACTACAGAGGTTTCTGAAGGAGAGAACATTTCCTCTTTAGGGATTTCTGAGGCACCCAGTTTCATTCTGTAATTCTGTAATGGCTCATTCATCAGAGTAATTAAGTGAAATCTAACCTAAAGCAGGAACATTTACAGCTGCAACATCACTGATGTTAGTTTGTGCACAACCTAGTTAATGTTCAAGCTCAGAAGTAAAGCTCTTACACATGTTCTGGGTAAGGTAAAAAACCATCCCACAGTGCTGCCAGAATAAAGATTTGGAGAACATTACCTCATTTATTCTCCTTGATCCATGAACCTGACATGAATCATTGTTTTGAACCACAGCCACTTTATGGATTACCTCTCCCACGGATCCTGTAGCCTGACAGGTGGAGATGGAGCAGATAAAACCACTGAGAAAATAAAAGTAAAAGCTGCTAAAACAACAAAAAAATGCTGTATACAAACAAACCTTCATGTTCCTTAAAGAACTTCTAGGAAAAATGAGACAAACATACTCATACTATGCTGCAAAGTCTGTAGACCAACATGCTGCTATACTTTATACAAACAAAAAGCAGATATTAATAGAAATAAACTGTCTCAATAGTGCAGAACTTAAGTTTGAGCTCACTGTTAGCTTTTTATCTTCTTCACAAGGTTCTTCGTGATGAAAATGTGTCTGATCATCAATATTATGCCAGTGGTGAGAAAAAACAACTAGGGAAAAAGAATCAAGAGGCTAAACCTAAAAGTACAGTTTCACAGAAGAAAAAAAGTGAATTTCATCGTTTGAGACCTGACATGCTGAAATGACATTATTATCTGCCGGCTTTTTTCATATTTAAAATCAGTAATCTTTTTATTGCTTACAGGCAGATCGCAGAACACGAGCCTCCATGTTTGGGGATTTTCCTACATTTAAAAAGACAAGCATTGATCGACTTTGTGACCTTGACTCTCAGCTCCTGTTCCTGTCAGCCAAGATATTTTAAAACCAGCCTGCAGCTGATAAACATGCTGGCGACAAACTTTAGAATTAGTGTATAATAATTTTTCCTTTCTACAGTTTATTAAAGTTGTAAAAAGGAAAATATTTTTCTTTTCACAACTCAGATCAGTTTCTGTGAAGTAAAGCTTTTATTCGTGTTTAAACATAAAAACATTGTCTAGTTTTACTGGGCTTCAATTTTCCTCAGAAGTAATAATTTTCTTGTGTCAAATGACGTGTATCACCTCTTTTTTTTTTTTTTTTTAAGGGTTTTGACCGCTACATGATGGCAGCAGCGTCAGGCTGCTTAAATTCGGACATGTTTCTGAGTGTGTCCGCAGGTTGTCATAACGTGAGTGCAGCTGACGTCAAATACTTAACGGTGCAGCCAGTGAGAGGAGCACTACCCTGCAAAGGGATTAGGTTAATCACAGTGGGGAATGACTGCAGTGCCCTCTTTTCAGAAAGGGGAATTAGTTTTATACTGAGAGAAATTGAAAAGGAAGAGGGAGACCTGAGAAGCTGTTGTGCCAAAACCAGCAAGACAAATACGATTAGATTTTAGATTCCCGTTTTATTTGACAATCAAATCTGTCAGCATGCACATAAGAAAAGCTTTTCTTCTCTAATAATCGTATTTGCCTCTTTGTTTCTGCCTTCAAAGGAAGCAAATAGAGAGATGTCAGATGACAAACTATTTGTTAGGATGCTGTTGATGCTAAAGCCAGAGCTCACAGATCTGTGGGTTTTGTTCGCTGCTCTGTATTCACACGTCAAGGTGAGGTTTCCGTGGCAACTCAATAACCACCTCACCTGTGGTGTAGAAGTGAAAATACAAGATCATAAACAAATTCAAATGACCTGAGGTCACCTCGAGAGCAGTAGAGGAGATAACCGAGGTAGTAAAAGAAAAGTGTCACTCCACACAAAGTCCCATCCGTGGAGGGCTCTTCTTATCGAAATGATAAACTGTTTACACAAACCCTCTGATGTGCTGCCAGGAAGCAAGCATTTGTCAGCTGAGCTGCACTTAGGCTGTTTTGTTTACTCTGAGGTGCTGATTGCTTTATTTTTGTCAGTTTACCACATTGGTAGTCCAAGCTAACTAATCTGATTCATGGTACAAGATGCAGTTAAGCTGTAGTTACTGTAGGTAACATATTGTTTTGTTCAGTTAAATTGGAAGAAGCAGCAGAATGCTTAACAAGAAGACTTGGATGTTATCAGTGCTAAAGTACCAAAAAAGAACCGTGCACACAAACCATGAAAGAATTGATTGTCAGAGATCTAAATCTTTCTCCATGAAAAAACTCATTTCTGACATTTTAGGATAAATTTATCTTTCTGTCAGCCTGCCCCTCTGAACTCTTACTTTTAGAGTTTATATTTAAATAGCTTTCAGGAACATTGTGAGTTGTTTGATCCTGATTTGGTACGACTGTGTGTTAGTGTGCGTGAGAAAGTGTTCACATCTGAGGTGATCTTGTGCCTGTCTGGTTCTTTCAAATACAGCTGCAGTTTTGTTCGCAGGCGTTCTTTGTGTTTCACTGAGATAAGAGGCATTTGATGAAGTTGTCTTTTCTGTTTGTTTTTTTTCTCATTTGCATTGCAATAACGGTTAAGATCACACGTCCAACCCAGAGGCACGCTGTTTGACAGGCTGCTCTTAAGCTGTCAAACAGATGTCCTAAACTTTGTTTATTTATGTTTCTATTATTTAATAAGAAACAGTAAAATGCTTTGGATGCAAAATGTGGTGTTTGAGATACAAGTTTGGCCCCTATTTGCATTGTGATTACATATATTTTCCTTGTCACATTAAAACCCAGATTCCAGATAAATTAAAAAGGCTAATTGAGCCAACAATTGTCCATATACGAACTCCCAGGGTGTAATGATAGGTTTGCGCACAAATATGGGGAGTTAAGCTGCATTTTAATAGGTTGGTATTCGGAGCACATCCTCCTATCATCATCCTAATTCATAATTATTATGGTTGTAGGGAAGAGGTCACAGTTCCTACAGGACAACTTCTGCTTAACTGCTCAGACCCTTCACTGTTGTTGTTTTGATAAAAAAAAAAAAAAAATTAAAGAGCTATGTTCACATGAGGTGTTGTGTTAACTTTAAGTGTTTTCTACAGTGCACGACTCACATCTTGCACGCCACGTCCTGTGAATGAGTCACAGGGCTCGTCTTCTACTCAGAGCTCCACACTGGTGAAATGCTGCCATCTTGTGCACGCTGAAAGGACTCAGCACCGACTCTTTCTGTGTGGAAGGAAACGGGGCCCTCTGATGTTTATGAAAGGAAGTACAATTATCTAGGCATGCTGTTTAGTTTAATGGGTGCACATATGAGCTAATAAACACAACAAGCCTTTTTTTCCCTTGATAGCAACAATAATTCAGCTATTTTTTTACCATAAGAAGCTGTATTTAACCTGATAAAATTAGTCTTTGTTACTTGAATATTAAACTGAAGTGAACCTTTTGTGGTTGCCTGATGAGACAGAATCATGTAAGTCTAAATATGGTTAAATGATAAATGTTTTGATGAGTTTTAAAGTTTTGGAGTTAATCACAGTCCAAGCAAACAGACCATGTCAGAGTTGCAAGGAAAAGGTCTCTTTTCTGCAGTTTATGAAAAAAAAAATTCAGAGCCACAGAGTTTTTTATTTTATTTTAAATTACGTAGTTTTGAAATTTACGTTTGTAGTATTTGGCAAGCTGTATGAGATTCAAAACTAATAAAAAGGTGAAATTTGACCAGTTTCGTAAAACACTGGACACATTTTCTATATCTTTTTCACTTATAGTTTCCCTTTCAGACCAGGCTGCCTTTGTTTTTGTCATGCAGGATACTTGCAGCCTGTGGCAGCCGAGTCGTTTGCCTCTCTTGTCTTTTGTGTTTTTTTTGTTCTTTTTTGAGAAGCACTGAGGCGAGCTGCAGTGTCTGGACTTTGTTGCAGTTCAGGTTTGGCTGTCTGAGGTTGTACTCCTCCCCTTACGTGGTTTTAGTAAGTGCTGGCCTTATGTATCATCTTCCTGAGTGATGTGCAAATAAAGGACAAGGAAGCTTAATTGTCCTGTCATTTTGTCACTTTTTAAAAAAACCAGGATGATTTATCTGTGGTGTTTATTGTCTATTAAGAGGTGTGAAACTTAAAGCAACTTCTGTTGCCAGAATTATTTTTAACATCACATTTTTCAGTAAACCACAATGATTTCCACCTTATCACGATGATAAGGTTTTTTTTTTAAGTTCAGTAATGATTAAATGAAAAAAAAAAGGTCTTCTGTTTTTCTGAGGTTTTCATGCAGTCAATTTCTTCACATTCTTGAACAGACCTTTTGTCTTATTTCTAATAATGAGTAAAACATAACATCCCTTTAAAATTAGTTGTTTTATTAGAAGATTAAGATACTGTATTACATGTGGGCTTGTCTTCTGTTAAAAGTAAATGATTTAGGTTTGTTAGATGACGTGTCCTTCAGAATGTTTGAATTTGTATGCAAATATTGCAAATGCAGAGCTATGAAATGGTTAGAAGAATCTGGTTAAAAAGTGACAAATATCAGCAAAAAATATTAAAATATTTAGCCATTTTTAATTCCCTGAAATGACAAAAAACAAAACAAAGAAACAAAAAACAGTAGTAAAGTAATTATTACAATTAAAAGCTTAACACTGAGAAACACACCTCACTGTATGCTTTAATTGTGTATTTATACACTAATAATTTGTCATTTTCTTTCGAATGCCTCAGTAAATGTTGTGTTAGCTGCTGTTCATTATACACTTTAATTAAGACGAGGGCTCAGAATTCAGGATACTTTACAATCAACGGGCACTGTGCACCCCCGAGATGATGCCAGATGCCACCTCTTTCTCACACAAACACACTCTGACATTTAAGGTGGACTCGCTTCCTGTGTTGCTCCCAACACAAACAATAGAAAGCAGACATATATATTTTAAAAACTGCTTTAAAATTATACATTTTGATTATTGAAAATAATCACCAAACGCAAATTTAATAAACAGTTTAAACTTTTACGATTAAAGATAACTTTGAACGTACAACACTTTAGACATAAAGCTTCTTAAATTTTTAGTCAAAAACTAAAGCGATCAGGTCATAGATTGTATATTTTACTTCTGTGTTTAACACTTAAATCCAATAAAACCGGCCTTGCGTCATGTATGTATGTATTTATAATGTAAAGCAACTGCACTTTTGTTCAGAACTGGACAAACCTTTTGAATGAGAGATGAAACCTGAAGTTTAGAGCTTCAAACCCTGAACCAGATTACTGCTTTACACATTTTCTGACAATATAATTTAAAAAAAAATTAAAGCTAAGGAACCATATTTTATAGTTTATTCTTAAACTGTGCATTAATGTTTAAACTTTGTTTAAAATATTTTACTTTATTATAGAGTCAAATGATTAAATTGCACTTTGTACACAATATACTGCAGGAAACTGTTTCAGGGTGTTGCTAAATCATGTCATGAGAAATGAATTCTTTTATCTCCTTACAGTTTGTTTTGAGTAGCTGTGTTTGCCTCATGTGCTTCTGTATGTTACACACACACACACACACACACACACACACACACACACACACACACACACACACAGGGTTAATTAAAGGCTGTCAGTGATGGATGAGTTAGGACTCCACTCCAGCCACTCCACTCCAGAATTTGAATTTTCCTCCTAACTCTGCTGAGCTGCCTGAAGGGAACAGAGCTCCAAACACACACAGAAACACTCACACGCAGCATGGGGAGGAAGTACAGTCAGTGACGAGGACAGGAGTCTGAGAGAGACAGTGGACTGTGTGTGAGAAGGGGATGAAAGAGTTTGAGACGTGTGGACTGCCGCTGATAATGCAGATGTGTGTGTGTCGAGAAGATGTACGGATACCTATTTGCTGCACTGGTTGCACCACGGAGTGTGGGGCTGATGGATAACCTGCTGGTTAACTTTACTTTAACAGAGGTTTTATAGGTAATAGTGGTGGAAATGTACAACTCTAAAGTATGAATGAATCATCTATTGCTGCCCAGATGAGAAGAATGTATGTATGAAGGGGTTTTTGACTGTGACAAAGCGGGACTGACTTTTGTAGTTCGCCTGAGCACACTAGTGCGTATCCTGCTACCTTGCTGTTCTCACTAATGGTGTGTATTATAGCGGGTGACATTTGTTTTTCAGCTAGAGGAAGCTTCAGTTTGGACAAACATTGTAGGGTTATTGTGATGCATTTGTGGTTACACATGTAAGAATAGTGTATGAATGAGTGCGTGTGTGTATGTCAGGGAGATGTACCGGCATTCACCCTGTGCCAGAGGAAGGGTTCATTTTGATTTCAGTGAGGAGGTCATCAGGAGACTCCACGCCACCAATCATGGCCACACTCACAGGTTAGGACACATGAACACACACACTCACATGTCGTATGTTGTCATGCTGTAACATTAAGATTTGCACTTTTTTTTTCTTCCAATTTCTGCCTTCACACACACACTCACACACACACACACACATATATATAGTGGATGTATAAGTGTGTGTGACTAAGTGTGCACCCCTACTTCCTTTTTTTTTTTTTTTTTTGAAGTACTAAGCAATTCACAAAGACAATTCTCATCCTCATAGTATTGTGGTTTTGAGCACTGTCAGACGTTTGGGTTTACGAGTGTAAAGTAATCCTTCCGGTGTGCAAAAGTTTCTGCAGAGCAATGTTTGCAGTAGTTTGGATGCTGTGCTGTGCAGTTATGAGAGTCAAGTTGTTTGCCATGCAAATTAGTCTGGAAGTATTTCGATGATTTGATTACTGTTACGTTGTTTTTAGCTGCTGTGTATAAACATAGTTGTGTTCGTATGGCACATTAGTGACCGGATGACTTGAAGGCTGTAAACACAAAAAGAACACTTCATGACATTGAATTGTCTGCAGCGGCCTTAGCCTCAAGCAACTCTCATATATTTGGCATGGTAGCCATGCAAGCTTTGTTGTCTGCCTTCATTACATTTAATTTTGAACCGTCTCTAACACCAGAGCATCAAAGCCTCGCAGGGTGAGCTTAGCAAAGAGCCCTCTGGTTTCTATGAATGTGTCTCCTACGAGCAGGTCAGAGTTTATAAAAGAAAGGTTTAGCATTATTATCAGGACATAATACACTTTTCATGTAAAATATAGATGAGTTTAACATCTTTAAGCTTCTAAAATGTACTGTAAACTTGTTGAAGTGTACATTTGACCAACAGCCCAAACCTTTGTCGAAAGTCTAATCTCACTTACACAAGAAGGTAAATTTATTTTATTCTGGTATATTAAAACTTCATTTAACCACAACTCTAAACACTGCTTTGTATTAATTGCTGTGATATTTCTGCACTGCAGTGTTCTCTTGATATGAGTTTCAGCTGACTGAACAAAATGACATGATAATGATGTGTCTGTTATTCAACATGACAGTGAGTCTAAAGAACCTTGTTTGGAGTTTGTCCAGCAGGAAAAGGTCGGCATCTTTACAAGCTTACACATTGGACTCTGGTTACAGAGTAAGTTTACACAAAACAAATCATTAAAGCATAAGAAAAGGCGACAATGTTCAACTATCGAGAAACAGAAATAACTCTGTAAAGAAAGCAGATTATGATTTCATCAAAACTCAAATTTTCCACACATTTGAAATGTAATAATACTAAAAATCAATATTTTGAACCCTTGGAATGAACTCTTAACTCCTTCCCATCAGGAGGGATATTTCTACTGTTTTGCTGTTATTTTTGTCCCTGCAGAGCTTTGTTTTTGTATATTTGATCAGTTGCGATATGACAGTACTGTTCATCTATGAAGACTGGTACTCAGTCCGTCCTTATCATGCGACCTAATCATATTTATTTGTGTTTGTGTGTCTGTTCTGTCCTCTCACCAGCCACACCAGTAAAGTCAGGTAGTTGCCTTAGCCTGGTTCAGCTGGAGGTATTTTCTTATGAACAGTTCCCCCTCTCTATTGTTACTCATCAGTTCAAACAAGGACACGACAGGGAGTTGAATTGTGTTGATTTGTTTAATAGGCTACTTTTTATGAATTTGAACTATATAAATACTGTTTAAGTGTATTGAACAGAATCAGACTTATTTGGGTTGGAAGGGTTTCTATATGTTTGACCCTGATTCTGTTTATAAGCCTTTATAGTAAAAAGCCTTGCAGTCAGCTTCTTAATGATGTAGCATTATATGTAAATATGAATTGAGTGTTCTACAAAATGATATTAATTCAGTAATAAAAGGTCTTAGAAGAACTGATCTACATTATAAAGATTTATTTTAATCTGAACAAACAGCATTAATTGATGCTTGTTGACTGTAACTGGGCTAAATAAAAAACTAGTATATAAAATTAGAATAGGTTATTCCCCATGAGGACTGTAGGTATTTCGGCTCAGAGACACATTAGATGCTGTGGAGTCTTTATAGGACATTATACAATAAAGTGATGCTCAGGTAATTAACCAAAATATTCAAACATCAAAACTGTACCAATTATATTGTATTAGTTATAGAAATTGTGCATTAACTGATATGTTTTCCTAAAATACACAAAATGCTTTTTAAAAATATTTGTATTTTCTGAACTAAGACAACAATTGGTTCATATTCCTGGATGTCTGGACGATCTGAGGTCAGGAGACATTGTGCGTTGGGTAGGTTCCAGCTCTGACCAAGGATTTCCTGTGGAAAGTACAGAACCATACTGCAGAAAGGAGAAGTACACATAACATACAGTGCTCTGCTGCACAACTGAATCACCAGACAGGTAGACTGAAGACTCCTTGTTACATGGCTGCCCTCTTGCATGACTGAGCAGAGGTTCTAGGTGTTTATAACATATCTGCATAAATGCTGCTGCCCTGTGTGCATACAGTATCCTACATACATGATATATACAACCCACAGATTGTTTCCCACATATCCAGCCAAGACATAATCTCTCAGAAAGGTAGGCTTAATCAAATATTTGGTTAGTGACCTGTATTTCAGTGGAATAATACCAAAGATTAGGCCTCTTCTTATCTATACAAAAGACTGTGATGATAGCCTTTTGTATGATCTCATACCAGTGTCACTGTTGAGCAGTTACTTTTAGTGGAGGATATTTAATCACAGTTCCAATATGTGCTGTAATTTAAAACATTACAACTTCTAAACCACAAAACCTTATTTGTTTACCTATGGGGGGGATCAAAGCGCAAATAATTATAATTGATGTCATTGTACCGGTCACACTGTTTGGGACTGTGGGAAAAATAAGAAGTGTGGCGTCGAATGCAATATGATATTAATTATTATTACATAATATGCCTTTGAGTACAGGCAGTATTGCTCTAACCTGCCTGAAACTGTATTCTGTGTCTGTTTGTAAAAGCAGGAGTTTAGAGTTCAGCAGTTAAAATATGTCTTGAGCCACCCTAAAGCTGCTCTTTAACTTCATCCTATATTTTGTTACATGAATAGCTGTCAGCATTTAAACCCGACATCCTTTCTGTTTGGTGACCTATTTCTCTTTCAAGGCAGGACTCTGAATAGCACTGTTTTGTGCTTGCTTGCCTATGGGTGGGGTGCAGCTTTGCGTTGTAGAGTTTTGTGGTTTAGCAGTATTTTTTTTGCACTGCCCTTTACTTACAGTATAACATGTTTTGATGAAGACACAAAAAATGTGGTGAGGACTTGTAAGACTGCTGTGGCTCCATGGTCTGGGTTTTTGCACTTTGGGGGATTGACCAGAGCTGAAATTAGGTGTTGCTCTACTGAAATGGGGATGGTGCTGATGATGGTGATTACATCAATTAGGATAATGACATGTTGGTGTTAACAAGTGATAGTAATGAGGGCTGGGAGGATCTCAAGAATTAAGACGAGGATATTTGTGATGGCTGCCTCTGATAATGGTGATAATTGTTAGAAGTAGGGCATTAAGGGTCAGAAGGACGGTGCCAAACATACAAAAAAATAAAGCGTAAGCCAGGAACAAAAGTACTTTGACTCTACATTTTTAAGTTTGGCATCAGTTCAGGAATGCAAAAATGCTTAATTGGATGGTATAGTGTAGTTTCAAATAACAACAACAACAAAAGAATTTCTTATCCACTTAGTCAAATATGACAAATTGAAAAAATTAGAAAATTGAAATTATTCTACACTGTGAAATAAAATATTGGCCCCCATAAATATTTCAATATAATCTGAAATATTCTGACCATTACCTGTACTTCCACATTTCAATTTTGCTCTCCATTAATGATCTTGTTCTTCATTTCATTATTTTTTTGCCAATTCTGACGGAACGTCTGTATTTTTTTCCTTGTGAACTAGTTTCTAGATGCACAGTTTGCTAGTTTGATGCTATTGCATGGGTAGTAGGCCTTATAATACTTTTAATTTAAAGGATGGGCTTTGCTTGTTGTTGTTTAAGTGAAGTGAGTGAATGGAGATATTTATTTATATAGCACTTTTCAGCAACAAGGCGATCCAAAGCGTTTTACAACAGAATCAAATACAGCAGGTACATAATCAAACACAGAAAAAAAAACACATAAATCATGTATAATCTAAATGAAATATAGGATAACCTAAGTAACATCATGAAACTAAACTAAGTAAACTAAGTGCTAGTCCACTACAATATGGAGTCAGAATTTCACTTCCACCTTAAAAATTGTGACAGGGAAAAAAAGGAAGTTCCAAAGTAGTTACCTCTTAACATGTTTATTTTTTTTACAGATCTGTACATTTGGTTTTATTCAGATTTTAAAACCGCAGATGTACCAGTAGAAATGTACAGAAATAATAAAATTACAGCAGTATTAGTGCATACAGTGAAGAGCATTTTACTAAAGAGAGTCACAGGGGTGTTAGTTTTCATAGACAGCAGTAGCTTTCAATCAAAGCGTCTCATCCCCTTCAGTTGGTGAAAAGACAAGACTGGCAAGTTGTGACAACGTAGGAATTCCAAGTAAATGTGATGTCATCCTATATTTGGCTTGAATCCTAAATGAAATCATGAGAGATTTTGAGAGGAAAACTTGTCTTTTTGTTAGCACTGAGTAAGATTTTATATTGAGAAGGATGTTTGACCTTTACTGCCTTTCAGAGTGTGACTGTAGTAGTAACCACAACTGTCAAAGACCATAAAGGTCATTAAGAGAAGAGGAGCTTTTTAAAAGTAGCAGCATAAAATGGAAACACTTTTGTCTCAGCACATTTTAATCAGCGTTTTGTAACTTTCTACTACTGGTTGCCTGTTTGGACCTCAGCAACATCTCTTATAAACTGAGTTTGTTTTTTGCTCTGAGAAGGAATGAGGAACCGTGACCTTGAGTAGCCGCCCTGGGAATATAATGGAACAGACACACTACAGTACAATTTACAAGCTAAGGATTTTTAATAATTTTTTTTTAGCAACATTTTTTCTTCCTGTTTGTTCTCACAACCTCTGGTTTCAGTTTTAACACATGTTCACTTTGCTTCTCATGGTAGAAGTTCATCTAAGTTCCTCTTTTCGGTTTAGATGTACCCATATGTCACCCTCTGCTTCTAACCAAAATCATCACACCTTTGGCCAGCACTACGCTGTTTCCTCATGCAACACGAGGGCCGAGTGTTTAGCCTGTATATGATTCTGATTGAGAGCATCTGCCGGATGACTTTGTACCTATGTGTGCATGTATAATAGACTGTGATTACGTCAGTGACCTCGTTTCTATTATTAAATTGTGTATCTAGTTGAATTTGTGTTTTCTCCTTTTTTTGGCCACAGTAGACAGAAGATCGAAGGACAAATGTAATTTTATTTGACTAAATTCAGGGCTACAGCCGATGGTGGTTGTGGGTGTCTTTCACGTGTCTCATTTGTATGTTTTTCATTGTGCTGAATGATGCGTTCTAAATCTGTTAACGTATTATTGAATTGGCAAAAAAAATAGATATTTTCCGTTTCTGGGTCAGTGTGTGAAAATAAAATATATATTCTCTTTTGAGGCACACTCGCAAAAGTGTAACTACAATAAGAGCTGTAACTGCTCAATTTGAGTTTTCTTTTTTTTCTCTGCTACTGGTAGAAATTGGTGATAAAACAGACAAAGTTAAAGAGTTTTAGAAAACAATCAGTATGTGGAGTTGCTTTCATTGTTTGAGGATGGACAGCTACACAATAAACCAGCAGAATTTACATCTATATAGCACTTTTCTAGATTTATTGACCACTTCAGGCACTTTTACCCATTTCTACATGCTCACACATTGATAGATTGGGGGCAACAAAGGGTTCTGTGTCCTGCCCAAGGACACTTTGACATGTGGGTTGCGGAAGCAGGAATCGAACCGCCAACCTTCTGATTTGTACACATCCGTCCTTCCTGAACCCCAGCCAAACATCACATCCTACGCTCACGTTTACTATAAATATTTATGAAATGGCAAAAAAGTGCATTTACCAAAGTTATGCACTTTTACTTAGGCAACATTAAATGGAACGATATATGTCCACCATATTTGAAAGTATCGTTATGCTGTAGACTCCCCTGCTTTTCATTCAACAGGTGTTGTTTGAAGTTACACAATCAATAATGTACTTGTTTTAAAAACAGTTAACATTAAGAAAGATCATAGAAGTAGTTTTCAACTCATAGCATCTAATAGAAAGTTGTCAGCGTCTACGAGTTGTTCGCAAAAAACCAAACATTTTTGTTTCCTCTAAACCTCTTATCTGCGTAAAATAGTTGATTTGAATAGTTTCACTGAATGTAAAACTGTGTAAAAAGTTGTTATAATTACTTCCAGCAGCTAAAACAGTAATATAACAACTTTAAATAATATATTGATCAAAAAGACAAGATCACTACATCTGTCTTAACCTTTGAACTGTTTTTATTTATGAGTTAAGTACAATTTTCTATGCAGACTATTTGATTGTTTGAGTACTTTCAGTTTAAATAAGCAATCAGACCAAATCAGATAGTGTTGAACAACATCCATATATATCTATATATAGATATATATTATGTGTGTGTGATTGTGAAACAACCTGTTTGACTTTTCATGTCTGACTTTAAACTCTGTCGAAATGTGTTGGGAAATGTCTGCGTCAACGTGTGCATACATGGTCTACCTCGGGTAATTAACCCATTTGAGTTATTTCTGCTGCAGAATTATGTAACGACATGTCACAGAGATCTTTGGAACATGAAATATAGCTTCTATTTTTGCTCAGTCTAATGGGATAACTCTGTTAACTCATGAGTCCTAGGGAATTTTAGAGTACCTCATTCTACAGAGCTGAACGCTAAGTAGCCCTAAGACACACTGCCTGTATCTTTCTAATATTCTCAGTAATGGAAAGTTTTGTGAATAATGTAATAAAACAGAGCAGCCAGATGATTTTTGACATTATTGCAAGCAGTCATTTTAAAACAGGACAAAATCCAGCAAGTGTGAGCTTAAAAAAGAGATATAAATCTTGTCAAACATGGAAAACATATTGATATTTGTATACAAACAATATTTTTAAAAGTTTTATCCATATGTCAGTGGCTATACATCAGTCTGTCCTAGAACCAGGATTACAGGTTTTACCAGATACTTAAACTAAATTAGTTTCACCTCACTGGTAATCTTACTGCTGTCATACTTCAGTGATTAACCAACTTAGTTAGCTGACACATCACCAGTATCTTTTTCTGGACTTTATCAGAATCTGCAATAAATTTGAAGAAATGCAGCAGTTTACACAGTTTTACACTTTTCAGTTTTATCTTTGTTATGAGCCGATATTCTGTTGTTTACCTTTCTGCCATGTGATGCTGCTGTTTTTCCTCAGCCCTACTCATGTTGTGACCTTATGTTCAGCAGCAGTAGAAGCTTTGTTACAGGACTACAAACAGGGAAACGTGAAGGTGCTACAGATCCAGCTCTTTGGAACTGACGACCAAAAGGAAAACAGAGCGTGAGAGAATGAATGTGTAAGAGAGTAACTCACTGTTGGATGGACAGTTTCTCTTTATAGAAATAAACTGTTGCTTCACAGCGAGAAGGTCTCAGGTTGAATGTTGGCTGGAGGTTTTCTGTGTGGAGTTCACATGTTCTCCCCGTGCATACACAGACCAAAAACATGCATGTTAGTGACAATTTAGAGTTCTTAATTAACCTAAGTAAGAGCGTGAATAGTTGTTTGTCTCTGTGTGGCCCTCTGTGACTGCTGAAAATAGGCACCATCTAGTCTGCAAACCTACACGGAAAAAGAAAATGGATCCTATTCGGGTCTTTGTTGTTAAACTACAAGCACTTGGAGAATGCAAACCTCCATCATTAAAAAATGACATTACAGTCTGATATTCTGACCCTGATCATGATCAAAATCACCACCAAAAATGTAATCAATTCTATATTGTGACAACCTCAACTTTTTCTGAAATTTTCATCAAAATCTGTTCATCAGTTTTTCGGTAATCTTGCATGCAGACGAAGAAACAACTCAGAAACAGAACCTCCTTGGTTGAGGTAATAAACAGTTCAGCCACAGGACATTTTGCAGGGCATTGCTCGTGTAAAGTTTTTATTTTTGGCACACCTACATAGTGGTGAACGACCTGAATTTCTGCCTCTTTGTCTTTCCTCTAACATTGCGTTAAAAATAACCAGAATAATTGATTTTAAACTTTGCTTTGACAGTCTAGCAAAGACTTCATGTAACACTTCAGGGCTCGCAAACAAAGATAATTTCTTTATTATGCCAGATAATTAAAATTCTTCTGAGACACCTCATCAAGTATTGTGTCAAATAGTTGCACGACATGTCGTCACAGACTCTGCAAACAGGATACTGGTTACAATACAGCTGGGAAGTGGAAGCATTTCTGAGAAAAAGAGAGGAAAAAGAATAGCATAGAGGTAAAAGCAATTGTTCAGTTTTATCAATAAAATCTGTTTTTCTTAAAAATGGATTAGTGATGTTGTTTTTAGGAACTGCTTTTATTAGTAATAAGTGAGTGTTTGTAAACTGTGTTTATTTTCAACAGACGCTGCTTTAATTTCTTTAGGTCTCCTAGTTTTGTTTTTTTACTTTTTTTTGTCTTTTACACAACAGGTGAAGTTAAACAAAATTGGTTGTCTTATTCAAACTAGTGTCAGCTGTAAAGGAAATAACTTTCCAAAGTTGCTCTTAAATGCAGTGTATTTTGGACATTTATTTAAAGTAGAAGCTTATTGCATTAGATAAAGATTGCTAATCTTTACTGTATATTGCACTGAGTGAGGAACAACTATAAAATACAATAAATCACACTTCAACACTTGTAGATATGTGTTGTGTGTTGTCTGTAATAATCACATTTATTCTGTTAGAAGATTGTTCATAAGTCATTTGCTTAGTTGTGGGACTACTAACTTGTATAATTAGTGTTTAGTTGTATTTAAATCTTTTTATTATTGTTGTAACAGCTTGGGTTGTGCTGTTAGGGTCAACAACAGATGAAGTTATCTTTTTAGAAAAAAAAAGTCTTTGGTCTAGTCACTGTTATTGTACCAAAACTTAATTGGATATTTTGTGAAATAATAACATCCATAAAACTAATGGAAAACTGTGACATTAACAGAAACAATAACTGGTGGGAAAACGTTGCTTTTGTCAGGGTGTCCTCCTTTCAGGGAATTTGTCACACAGCCAGGGTGCTCATCAGTTATTCAGCTGGATCATGGGAAAGGAATACTGTCATCCCAGAAAGTGATTCAGGGGTCAAAGGGTTCCCTCTGATTGTTTGAGTGAAATAAAGGCGAAACGTAACCAACTCAGTCATTCTAACTGGTTAGAAAACATCTAATACTGGGGAATTTTCATGGATTTGTTTCTTTAATGCTATGGAAACTGATAACAACCAAATAAAAAAATAAATAAATAAATAACAGCCTTTAATGAATCCTGGCAACCCTCTGATCTGTTTTTACATTATAAGATTTAGCTCATGATAGTTTGAGTTATTAACTGGTAAGCTTATGAGGAGAATTAAGTGCCTGGGCTTTAATTTGGGAATGTTTATTTGGTGGGAATATGCTGTGACCCAGCACTGATGTTGACTTTCCTCTGTATGTCAACTTCAAAGAGGAAGATTTGTGGACGGTATGAGAATGGCTTCCCGAACAAATCCACTAATCCACTCCACCACCACAAAACTCGGCCCGACTCGTGGAAAGGGATCTTTGTTCCCAAGGTCTGACTTAGTGTTTTATGAGAGGTAAATTTTTAGGATATCCTTTCTTTGTCCTGTTTAGAAGCTAGTGTAAAAACATGGATGTAAAATAAATGGATTATTGTTTTTGTTGTTAAATAATTAGGTTAGTTGTTGGTTTTGCAAGCACATCTATATGAAAATAAAAAAACTATAAATGTAAGTTATTGTAACTGCTGACGGTCTATTTTACTGATTAGAAAGATTTACATGCAGAGGGTCATTGGGTAATACTGCTTTTGTTCAATTCAGTTCAACTTTACGTAGAGTACATTCTAAAGAAATGAAACTGAAAGTTTCTTTCATTTCTTAAACCAACTTGGTCATTATTCAGCAGAAGAACTGTAGAATGAGATGTGTTAAAGCCTCAGAAAGCTTGTTAATAAAAGTTTGTGGTACCAAATATCTTTTGTGATTTGTAACAATTTATATATTAAGCTATGTTTCTCCTGGTTTGGTCATGGGGGATGTAGTCTGAACTCATAACTTTTCAAAAAGCAGTTTCATGGTTGTGCTCACTTGAAAAATAATGATGTATTTCTGTAGTAATTAAAGTCGTTCATGCAGCAAAAATATTTTCATGTCATAGCATGTCAGGGAAAATTCACAGCTTATGTCTGTTCTTTTATTTATGTAAAAACACAGTGGTATGCAAAAGCTTTAAACCACCCTTCATTTCTGATTAGTTTTCTTCCAAAGAGCCAAACTTATTAACGTTTATTTCTTACTATAACACTGTTATGTTACTGAACATCTGAGCTTTAAAAGCTTGAACTCCACTCTCTCTCCTGTTTGAACTGATAAAGCTCCTCAGATGAGAAATGAAATGTTTTTAACCACAAAATAGAAGGAAGTCCAGTTGTTTTTGATGTTTTTTTTTAACATTTATTTGGATTTACCACATATTGGATGACTGAGAATGACTATTTTAACTATTAGCCTTTTGGGAATCACTTTATTGGTGCTAAAATACGATTTTATATCTATCAAACTGTTGTTTTTGGTATTCTTTTTTTTTAGACTCAACTAAAAAAATGTTTCATATATTGTGTTTCTTGGATAACAGAATAGCTATCAGTCCTGTCTTGCTTATTGTTTTGTATTTTTGTGTTGTATTCTGGTAATCCAGCAGCAGCTTTCTAAAATGAGTTCTTGTAAAATGAAACTCTGGTAACATTTTAAAACGAACCGCTGATGTGTTTGTAACAAAACCTAAGCTGACACATAACTTGTCTTATGATTATACTGACGTAAAACCATGGTTGGTAAAAAGTTTCTGTATTTTGTAAACCTGGTTCTTTTTTTATGCCAGATCATGCAGCTGAAAATTTGTGAGAACTTCTAGGAAAGAGTATGAGAGTCAAAACCCATGAGGTTTCTATAAAGCATCGTGTCACTTGTATATTCTAATTTTTTGTTTTTGGCACCAATGTCTATCAACCATTAAATTAGCCAATTTTACTGTCCTGCTTCATTTACCCTCAGTTTATTCCCGATGTAATTCACTGACCTCTCGGCACCCAGACGGCTATCAACAATATCAACAGAATAAATCTGTAAATGTCCCACAAATAGTCAGCAGATTTTGTAATTTGATGTCAGCAGAATCATATGTTGTTTGTTACAAATTTAAAAGTGTTGTGAAAGTAAAAGTAGGTTGTGTATTATTTATAGAGGGTAAATATAGAGTCTCAGCTGCAGACAGTTTCCATCTTTGTTTGGTAACTCTGTTTTGGAAAATTATTTTGCATAACTGAGCCGATGCATTTTTCATTCTAAATTTTTATTTAAATAGACATGGCGCCGCATAAGAGGATAAAACACAGGATACTGAGCTCTTATTTGGATGGGGAGAAAACTCAAGTTATCTCTTACCGATCTCTTTAATGTTTGTGTGTTGTATGCTCAGCTCCTTTGTCGACTGGTTCGTGTTCAGATCTAAAAGTTTAATAAAAGCAGAATGACATTAAGAAACTGAACCTACAAAGGAAATGAGCAAAGCAAATGTCACACACTTGCATCCTGTTTGTGTAAAAAGTGTCTGGGAAGATCCAGTCACCGGGGGGGGGGGAACTCCCATCATGACAATGCCATCCACCTCCTTCCTTCATTCCTCCACCTTCTTGTAAAGATAGGAGTTTCATTCTCACTAATTCTTTTCAGGGAACAAACACTGAATTGTAGTATGTCGTCTTGCCCTTTCTGGGCTGCTCGTGTCAAGTTGCATGAAACTCTGTGTGTGTGTGTATTCAGCGACATAATCACGTAGCAGTGCGTGATTGCAGCCTATTAGTTGGTATCTGGAAATATTTGTCTTCTACTCAATGCTTGGTCAATAAAACCAAATAACCCTTTGAATGGTTAATAAAAACAACAAAAACAATCAGTCATAGTTACAGTAAATCGTTAGAGAGACTGATCTGAGTTTAGTTTTGTATGTCCTTGTTTGGATGTTTGGTCTTTAAGCCTCAGAGCTGAGAGTTTGTGAGATGTTTACATGATGTTTGAGTCTATTTTTGTTCTTCTACGTTTTAAAGCCAGCTCAAGAAAAATGCAGCTATTTTTTTAAACGCATCCCATTGCCTAAAATAGAAATAGTTTTATTACAAAAAAAATTGTACTTTTCTACTTTCAGTTTTGATGTGGAAAATGGCCCGTCTGCCAGCTGCAGCCCGCTGGACCCCCAGGCCTCCCCTGGTTCTGGTTTGGTGCTTCACACCAACTTCCCAGGACATAACCAGCGCCGGGAGTCCTTTCTCTATCGCTCTGACAGCGACTACGAGCTTTCCCCCAAGTCCATGTCACGAAACTCCTCCATCGCCTCTGAACTGTAAGTAGCAGCAAACAGGAAAAATAAAAAAACATCAGGCACGCACACAGAGCGCTAAATACATAGCTGCATATTTAAATACCTCTGAGCAAAAACTGAAATAATATCTATAACTATATAATAACTTTAGTTGGCAAACATATGAGAGAGAATTTAGTGAACCGTTTTATCCGCCAACATGTTAAATTTTGTTAACACACACCTCTAATATTCCCTGATGTGAGGTCAGGGGCAGCGGTGATGCTTTGATTGTGAAAAGTTTTAATCAAAGCCACATCACAGATTTAAATCTAACTTCAGGAAATTGCATCAAACTCCACAAAAAATGTGTTTTTTATGTGTAAGTTTGATGATGTGACAGAACATAATGTAAAAACCACATAAACTGGTTTAGCTTTAATGAAGGCTCATGAACTGATAATCTACTTAGTTGTGGAAATTCAACACATTTTATTTCCAGCACAGTTTCAGTATTTAGGGATTCAGTTACTCTATAGAAAATGTACAAATCAAATTTATGCAGAGGTTAAAAAAAATAATAAAATGACATAATTGCTCAAAAATGTATGTTAAATATGACTTGGGTTAATTGGCCACTCTAAATACTGACTCTGATAAATGTTTTGAATAACAGGATGCATTATACTCACAAAACCAAAGGGCCACAGACTAATTGAACAATAAATAACTTACTAAAAAGAAACAGATATGTCAGTGATTTGAGTATTTTAGTTGACTCAAACACAAACTTAGACTTAGCTGTGAACCAAAACCTGAATAAATAAAAGAGTCTGGATGTAACACACCAGGACGTTCTGTAGGAAACTGATTGATTTCTGCCCGGGTAATTGATCAGAAAAGTCATTGTTGTCATGTGAGTTAACATGTGAGTCAGTGTCCCGCATCGATCCCTGACTCCTATCATTCCCAGGAATGTCACTTAGATGTTTGTGAACCTGTATGCAGATCTTTTGAGCACAAAGTGTTACAGCCATGATCATCTTTACAGAATACTGTCACTAAACATTTATTAAGCTCACATTAGGAGAACTCCAAGTTTTAAAATCTTTAAAATGCAAAGAAATGTCACACTTGATGTCTGCAGTTGGTGTGAAATACATACAGTTTTTAAACTAAAACTAACCTGAACAGTTTACTCTATATTCAATGAAGCTGTCTGAATTTTGTTTATGCAACTTTTGGGACAAAGATCATGTTTTTGTCACACAGAACCAAATCAGTTCTGAGATTTAAACGACTTTGAATAAAAAAAAAAAAACGACAAAAAACTTACAAAAATTAAAACAAAACAAAATAGTCACAGCATTGATTTTTAGTTTAGATTGTTGTTGCAATCTTCAACTTTGGGCCAAAAACAACCAACCTCCTCTGACATTTTGTGCTTATTGTTTTTGACTGTTTTAAAGGATTTTTTTTTCTTTCTGTTTTTAGACATGGTGACGACCTGATCGTGACTCCGTTTGCTCAGGTAATCATCTCAATAAAAACAGAATGCTCTCATCTTTTTATAAGTCTCATTCTCCTAATAACAGGTTTTATGGTATTGTCCTCTATGACCAGATGAAATAAACATTTAACTGCCTTATCAATAAAAATTATATAAAGGATGCTACTGATCTTCTTTCCTTTCATTCCTTTAGGTTTTAGCAAGCCTTCGAAGTGTAAGGAATAACTTCACCATACTGACTAATGTCCAGTGTCCTTCTAGCAAGTAAGTATCACTATTTCAGGACTTGAAATCAAACTTTTTTTTTTTATATCCATCTACTTTGAGTGGAAGTTTTAATCCCTGACAATAATAATCTTGCAGACTCAGGACTTGTTAAAGGAGTATCATAAATGAAGTGCAGCATAAACACTCTATAAGATAACATTTATGTTTTACTAAGTAGAGAAAAATAAAAGCTGAGTTGGTGATAATATGCCCCTAGTCTTCAATCCCATCATTTCACCACCAGGTGTCAGTGTTGAACCATAAACTGAGATGCATTTGCAGCTGTTTCCACAGTTGAATGGTTAACTAGTTCAACAATAACATGTTCACAAACACATAAATACACACACACACACACACACACACCATCAGCAGGAGGTTAAACATTTCACAATAGGAATATAATAAATAATTGATTGTTAGTAGATTTTAAACTATAAAATCTTTTAATTCCTGAACAACTGAAGAATAACCTTTTCAGGCACATAATTAAAATATAACATGAGGAATTGTGTTTATTGTAATTCAGGATAGAACAAAGTGTTTTTTAATCCATATCTTTTGGATATTTAATTAAAGCAGCACAGTTTTTTTTTTAAAGCTGCAGCAGTTTTCACCTTCAACATCAGCAGCCTCTCTAGGTTTGGACTGCAGATCCAGATTTTCTAGAATTATGTATGTAGGCAACCCTTCCCTCTGTTCTTCACCATGAGGACGTTTCAGTTTTCTGACATGCAAAGAGCAGTTGGCTCCACCATAGACTGTATTTACTCTGGTTTGGTGTATTGACTGCCTGAAGCCTGTGTGACCTACATTCAGCTCTGACATCCAACACAGACTGGAGCAGAGAAGGAGACACACAGGCATGGAGGCATGGGACAGTATTTTAATGTGCACGCACAAGATAGTTTTTACAACATTAAATATCGGACGGGGAACTAATGCACTGATTTCCCTCACAGAGGTCGTTTTCTTTGCTAGTTTTATGTTTTTCATCTGTAATATTTGTGATTGGCTTTAATACAAATATACACAAAACTGATTAAGTGAATAACAATGCAACTAAATGGGGTATTTTTCTTTGTTTGTTTTGTAGAAGCACTTGTTTTAAGCATAATCCTGATTATTTTCAGAGTTTGGACATGCAAACTGAACCATGACCTGAACCAGGTCAAAGTTTTATTATGTTAGGTGTAACTGAGTTGCATCTGTTGCAGATTCATGTCAAACTTGTCTCTAAATTGGAAACTTTACAATTTAATATTAATAATAATAATAATAAGCCCTTGGAATATAGGCAGTCAGAAAAAGCTGAAGTGGCTTCATCAAAGATCGATTAACACCAGTTTCTGAAACACTGAAATCTGGAGGTGTCTTACAGTTTGTCTGGGTTTGCTGTAGATACCAAAGCTTTTCTTGTCCAGGACAGTGAAGTGGAACTTTGCTGCAGTTTCTTTCTTTTTTTTTTTTGATCAGTCTGCACAGTTTCTCTCTTCTTGTTAGACTTTTTCCAGTAAAAAGTTTTTTCTCTTAAAGAAAAAAAAAATCTTTGTTCTTTATTTTTATTTTTTTCACAGAACTATGTAAATGTGAAATGTGATTTTTTTCTGTTTTAATTTTCTCCTTCAGGAGGTCCCCTGCAACAACAACTCAGCCTCCAATCACCAAAGTTTGTCTCCCAGGTAAGACGCTAACAGTGCGTTTGACTCCTGTAAAGCTGTGACATATCTGGTTTAACATTTCTGTCCCACAACTTCTTTTTTTCCTCATTATGCTTTCCCTTCCTCACTTTTCCCTCAGTCTTGTCTTTTTTCTCATGAATTTGCCTACGTGATCACTTTCACTATGTTGCTGCCGTCTGTCTACAGCCCCTTCATTGTCGCTCAGACTACTTTGTCATCGAGCTCATTAACCTTGTTCAAACACAGTTTAAAATACAGTTCAGACAAACGCCCGTGCACATG
Organism: Kryptolebias marmoratus; assembly: GCF_001649575.2. Lineage (NCBI taxonomy): Eukaryota > Metazoa > Chordata > Actinopteri > Cyprinodontiformes > Rivulidae > Kryptolebias > Kryptolebias marmoratus. The sequence continues at coordinate 4,677,092 of NC_051453.1, read as the reverse complement.
CAGACTCACGCACAGCGGCATCTGTTATAGCAGCTTGCTCAAAAAAAGAATGGTGAACTCCCTTTTTGTCTTTCATTGCGTTCGATTTTAAGCAGCTGTTTGAGTGTTTATGTACTGTTCTACGTCTGCATCTGCACATTTAGGCCAGTAAGATGTTGGTATTCATAAATAAGCACAGAAGACTTTAAAAACAATGGTTCTTGCATGTAAATGTGTTAGCAAGCAAATCTAAAATCATATGTTAAAATATTACTGACTCCTGCGATGGTCCATTAGCTGCGCAAAGGCCGATTCTTACATGAAGACGAGAGACCTGCATGATGTGAATATGGCAGCTTTGTCACCTCCTTTACTCAGTCTATCAGCTCTTCTGATAAATGTTGCCATGTTTGAACAACTTGTTATAAGAAGACAAAAAACAAAAACCACATAGCAACAGAAAGACTTCCAAAAGTGTATGTTTTTACCACATGCTTTTCAAAATTATGAAAGACTTAAAATGCTGAGCATGTTTGAAAAAAAAGCTTTTGTTCTAAAAGTAGAAATTTTAAATGTGTTCTTGTGATGTATAAAAAATGAAGCATGAAGTAGGATGATCTTTTCACTCAAAAACATTAACAGCAACAGCAGTGGTGTTGTGTAAACGAGAAAGAGATGATCAACAATGAAACTTGGAACAGTGAGTGCAGTTAAAACATAAAACAACATGTTTTAAATGAAACTTACTCAGGTCAAATGTGACATCAGAATTACTGAAACCAAAACCTCAGGCAGTTCAGCTAAGGCAACAGTTTTCTGACTTCTCCCTTTGTTCACATGTTGGCTCACACAACACTGTTATTTAAAGTCCCTTTTATATAAACTCTGTTTAAACTGTTCTTACTATTGTATAAAAGTTTAAAAAGTTGTTAAATAATGTTTACTGATTAATGCCAATCTGTGAACTTGTGAAACCAACAAACTTGCTGCATTGTTCATATTGTGTGAAATGTTTTAGCATTATTTAACGTGTTTCGTAAGAAGAAATGTGTTTAAAGTGTTTAATCGTCACAATCTTGCAACTGTGGACTCATGAGGCATCTGATTAGGCATCTGATTTGACTAAGAGTTTATCATATATGCATCATTGTGTATGTGTGTGTGTTTGGGCTATGGGGAGGTGTTCCTGTGGTTGTAATTGACGTCAACCCGCCTGTATGTGGCTTCTGTTGACTTCCTGTTAAAGCAGATGGACTGAATTTTCACTTCCTTCTTCAGAACCGCAGCTCATCAGGTGCTCTGAAAATGTGTAAGGGTGCAAATGTGTGTGTGAAAATGCAAGACTGTGAAAATGTGTTTTTGTATTTTAAAGAAGTTTATTTTAGTGCAATATGTCTTTCAACAGTAGTGTCATCACTTATTAATCCGTCCTGATCTCTGGAAGAGCTCCTTTTCTGTGCAGGATGGAAACATTTTCTGTGCTTGATCACTTCAAACATAACTTTATTCTACTATTATCAGTAGATTCAGTAAAAACTTCAAAACACATAAATCTGAACATATATGAATCCAACTAACATCTACTGTCTGCTTTACTTTGTGCCTTAAAGTTGTCCAAAACATATTTAGAAATAAATAAAAAAGCCTAATAAATGCATTTTTGCATTTACCACCAACTCATTGACCTTTTGTTTTATCAAGGAGTACTGGTAATATAATTCTTTAAGCTTATATTTATTTTATATTACACAGTTTGTTATTCAATTGGTAGATTAAGTTTCTCTTTTTAGTATTATGGTTTTGTAAAATTTAATTTGAGTCTTAATAGTTATAATTTGTGCTGTTTACATTGGTGGTTAAATCACTTCAAACACATTTTAATCTTTTTTTTTGTATTTTTTAATGCAATTTATTTACAGCAACAATTATTTGTATTTTTTAGTTATTTTACATTTTGTAATGTATAAATCACTGCTGTTGTAGTGTTGGTTTGTTACATTTATCTTATTTATTATTATTTTTGAAGTGATCTTAAAAAGAAGCCCCCCTTAAAGTAGCTTTAAATACTGATAATATCATGGGTAATGTCCGTGCTTGCAGTCTGGTCAAACAAAGCAAACACCTGTAGCCCCCCACCCCCCAACAATCTCCCCTCAGCTCTATTTTATTGTGTTCCCATAATCACAAGCCACATCCTCACTGCAAACAACCCCCATTCACACACATCTACAACACAGCCACATCTTCCTTTTTGCCACCATCCTCCTCCTCTCAACTCCTTTCAGTCTGTTTTGATTTCTGCTTTTCATTCATTTGTCTCTTTCTTTACTGGAGGGGGTGGGAAGGGCAGGAAATGTGAAGCAGGAAGGGAATATCAGATTGTTCCTGTTTTGCTGTCTCTCAGCTGTTGTAACTTGACGGAAGCCGGGAGCAAGTATGTCTAGATGAGGTGTGTGTGTGTGTGTGTGTTTGTGAGCCCACAAGAGAAAAATAGGATGTGGAGAAACAAAGACCTATTGTGTGTGCCCACTCACTGCACAAACATGCACAAATGAATATAATATACAAATACCTGCACAGCCACACAGTGCATCACACATGGATGAGCCTGTGTCACCTTCTCTGTTTTTGAGTTATTCATGCCAAAATGGACTCACTTTCATATTTAAAACACAATGCAAAAATGTAATCAAATAAATGTTACGAGTCTAATAAGAAACATGTTTTCTAACAAGAAAAGTGCAAAAAATTGTTTCATCTGGCATCAACATGAACATTTATCAAAATAATGGATGTTTAAATTACATTTTTGTAATTGATTCTTCTGTACAATAGAAAATCTTAGATATTTAGTAAAATGACAACCAGAGACCAGCCGGTAAGGCTTTTTCTTTACTTTGTCTAAAATTTTCTCTAAACATTAAATACTGAATAAAAACAAAAAAGTTTTGGAATAACAAGCCTGTAGTACAGCCTTGACTTTCTTTTTACTTGTCAGAATAGTGTCAGGTTAATTCAGTCTGCTTCTAAAAAGTTTGCAGCAGTTCAGTTCCATTTAGTGGTGCTGTTTGTGTGTTCATCAGTTAACAAATGTGTGTGTGTGTGTGTGTGTTCAGGGTGCATGGTTCCATGTATCAGGTCCTGCTTATACCCTTATTTTATTGAAATGTGAGTGGAGATATCCACACAGCACTATTTTTACCGGCACCTTGTGTTCAGATTTTTATTAGAGCACACTGTGGTCACTGATGTTGTCAGGTCACATATTTAAACTTATCTGTAGGAGTTATCATGCTTCAGTTCTGGCCTGTGACTTTCTCACCACACACAAGTTCACCAGTGTTTTGGGTAGGAAAACTACAACACTTCTTTTCTCAGGTGATAAAGGAAGAGACGCCAAAGATAATCTGCTGGAGATCATATCAGGTTACGGACAATTAACAAGTGATGTCTGTCATAGGTCATGTTAAGAAAACAAGTTTAGGTTGGAAGTTGGTGAATGACACCCGTTTTTGTTGATTTGACCAGTTTTAATGACTTTATGTAGCAGAGAGCATTTCCTCTTCATCATGGCAGCAGTAAAAACTGTGACGAATGGCTTCTCGTTCTTACAGAGGCCTCATTACGTCACAGATAAACAGGTTAGTGAGGTCTACTTGCACACATGTTAAAAATTTCCACATGCACAGTCACAAACCCACAGCAGCTGCTTAGTGTCATGGCAACAACATCAGTGAACATTTTATTACCATTTCTGCAGCATTCAGCTGTGAGTAGTGCACCAAGGTATGACCTTATTTCCTGGTCAGGTTGTGTCAGGTGATGAAATGCTTTCATACAGGATATTTATGATGTAAAGGCTCCTAAACTCTGCAGACCTTAATCACATCCGGATGTGGCTTGTATGGAAAGGTGTCAGAGTTGGCTTTTTAAACTCCATTGTCTCGTTCACCATTGTCACATAAGGCCAGATGGCCATTAATGACAATTTCTCAAAAAACAATGGTTGTCCCTGTACAACAGGACTACTTCACTCATATTAATGAACTGTGTTTGGATGATATGGATCTGTTATGCAATAAAGAGTGGAAAAAACCCAAACGTGCCTCCGTTATGTGCGGTGCAGTTGAAGGGTTTCAAGAACATTTTCTTTGTTTGTTGTTTTGAGACTTACACCTAAAAGAAACAAATAGGCAAGCGTGACTGACTTTACTGCTGCGAGTAGGAAAAACACCCAAAAAACATCCAATAGTTTTTACCACCCAGTTAGAACTAAACTGGAGAGGAAATAAGTCCAAAAAATGATACTGATAAACCTCTTCTAAAGGTTTTCTTGAACAGGTCTACTAAAGTTGCTTTTAAAATGAATAAAGAACTAACTGCACATCAGTTATATTATTAGGAAGTCTCTTTCAAATGCATTAAAATTCTAAAAATTACTTTTTTTTAATAGCAAAAGCATTTGAAGTACTGTACATAGGGCCTCACAGAGCAAGAGATATTTTAGACAGCATTGAATTTGTTATTTGAAAGATCGCTGGCTGATATTAGGAAATAAATATAATAGATGATTTGGGCTGCAAATCAAATCTTGTCTTCAGAAAAGCTTTGAAACCTGATTACCCTCAACGTTTAAGGTTTGAGTATGTTCACCTTCCAAACAGAAAAACTCACACCATCTTTGTGCGGATCTGAGCTGTAGGTAAAGGTAAAATAAACTTGCATAAATCAAGTCATAGATTTGTGTTCTTTAAGGTTGTCTCTGTGCCAACAGGGAGAGCAAAGCAGAGACCTGTGAATACAGAGCAGCTCATCAGTCTTATAAATGTTGTTTCATACAAGTCTCTGACAGTCCTGGACTCCCTTTACCAAACAGTGTGGCTCAGAACGTGCAGGAATGCACCGCTGAGGTCAGAGAGACAGAACAGGAGGAGGGGTGTGGTGAGAGGACGCGAGAGATAAAAGTCATCTTGAAAAAGGAGGAAGAGTAAGCATGAAGGTGTTAGAAGATATGGTGCAGGGAAGACAGGAAAAAGCTGGAGACAGTCTAAGCTTTTTACATCACAACTTCATAAAGTAGCTGTCAGAGATCACTTTGTTTATGTTAGCTGACATTTGGATGATAAGATAGCAGACTAAACAGACACATTTTTATCAAATCCAAATTAGCAGAATTTTACAAAAAGGTGGCAAAGCTGGTTATTTGCTTTTTCCTGTGTTGAGTTTGTGGCTATAAGTAAACTTATTGAATACTGGTGAGCAGTTCGTGTTGATCTATAACAATTTGCTTGATGTTTGGAAAAAATGGGTGTGAAAAAATAAAAAAAATTCAGTACTTTAGTGAGTAGTAATGCACACCTGATATGTTTGGTTTTAAGAGCAGTTCAATTAAAGCCAGTAAATATTTGTTTTTGTTGTTGAGCCTTGACATAAAAAACACTTTAGAGAATATTTCATTAGATATGGTGGTTGAGGCTTTACTTTCAGCTGCAGTGTCACAGCCAATACGGACTAAATGCTGTCAGTCAGGGGTTTAAGTTATTAATAGAATCATACACGATACTTTAGTTAACAAAACTGTATGTTGCTTGTAAGCTTAAACTTAAGCTTTACATCATGTTATTCTTCTATATGTAATTATTTGTATTGCTGGTTATACATGGTTATACATGCATATACCTGTTGGTGCACCCTGTGACCCTCACCTTCAATTAGAGATAAATATTTGCCTCAGTGACCAGTGTGTTCACCAAATTTACACAGCAGTGTGCAACAGCAGGATAGAAGTGATGAAGTTATAGGCTTAACTAGTTTTATTAGTTTGTATACTGCTTTTTATTTTACTTTTTATTCAAGGTGAGAATATCTATATATCTGTCTTATGTGTGCTGCTCATGTTAGCTCCAGGTCTATTTTAAGCATTTTATGCGAGAGCTGTTGGTTGTGTTATTCATTGGCAAAAGTCTTGGTGTAAAATTGTTTTTAAAATAGCAGTATCATGTTGACACTTATTAAGTTTTCTTGAAAAGTAAAAAAAAAAAAAGTCCTATGGTGTCGTTTGAGTTTGTCAAGTTAAAAATTCGACTCATGATGTAAGCACCTCTGGTTGGTGAGGTTCTGCTGGATCAGTGTCGAGGTCTCCATACATATTGGGTCAGTGAGGAGGGGGTGGGGTATTCTGGCAGGATGAACATGTTTACATGCACTAGATACAGTATCCACAAACCTGCCATTCCACTTCGAAGCTCACTCACTACTATGCACATTCATCAGTCGTTGCCATAGAAACAACATGCTCCACCACTATACTCTTTCATTGTTATTCTCTCCTCTGCTTTCTCCAGGTGTCCTGTTCTTGAGAAATCCATACTCTTGGCCCTGTTTTCCTGTTTGCTAGTTGCTAAAAGGTCTCAGTATTTCTGTCCTTGGGTGTCTTATGTTACCTGCCCTTTTTACTACTTCCCGCTCTGAGATATTTTAATGGCTTCAGTAGGGCTCCCACAGCCATTCTGTCTACTGTGCAGACTCCTATATATAAAATGATAATAATAATAATAATAATAATAATAATAAAAAGAAAGCTAGTTCCACATCATGTCTGAAAGTTTGAGGTTATCATTTTGACTGCAGGTATTCAAGTGGTTTAATTACTAGACAGGGTAAAGAGGTGAGGCCTCAGAGATACAGCTTATGTAATGATGAGAAGGTCTGGTTTTCCCGTATGGGAACTGTTTAGACAGCTGATGGGAGAGATAAAGATATCTGTGGGATAAATTTCCCCCCCTGATTTACTGCAACTGCTCTTAGATGGGTGTTTAGAGCAAGCAGCAAGTTTTATTTATCCATGCCTCAGTATGTGAAAGTTTACCCTTAGGAGAGACTAATGCAGCCAGTAAATATATGTGTGTGTGTGTGTGTCTACAGCTGCGCTCAGAAAATACATGATCAAACAATCAGAAGAAGTTGTAAAAGTTGAAAGATTTTGACTGATTGTGTCAAACAAAGAGATTTGATTTTGCAACTGGTCTAGTCCACAGTGAGTTTTGAATCAAAATATTTTAGGTAAACCTTTTTTATTTAAACTGCACTTCAGTTTATGTGAAGAGTTTCAGTGTACTTTTAAAGACAAGTAATTATTGTACAACAAAAGAATAATCAGTACTATAATTGTAGAAACAGCAACATCATAAATAAATAAAATGGGCAAATCTCTAAGATGTTATGAAATCAGTTTCCGTATTATGAGTTCAATTTTATTTTTTATGGATGAATTCTTCTGCCACTAAAGACTTAGTCTGTTAAACAACCTTTCTAGAAGGGATTAAGAAAGGGGGCAACTCTAGGTTATTTTTTAATGTAATTCACATATTAAAAAGGCAACGCACTGCGGTTAATATGAGATAATACTGACCCTAAACCTCCGATCAAAGTAATGCTGACCCTCCAGAATAGCCCCGTTCATAATGGGGGACAAGATGAGGGCTTATTTAACAACAGGATAGATTTGTGTTGAGAGACATGTCCCAGTTTGCAGGTGCAGCTTGCATGCATCTGCAGAGGACATAACTTAATGTGACTGCATACAAAACAAGTGTGCAACTACAGAAATGTCTGCCTTTCTGTCGATGCAAGGAAGTCCCTGCTGCACACAGTTATGACACTATTGAGGAAACGGGCCATTGAGATGATGGTGACTTCCTCATACACACACTCAGAAACGCACATAAACACAAACACTCACTCTTCACCAGGTTTAGACACCACCCGCGGATGCTTTTTTTTTTTTCGTTTTTCTTTCCTCTACAACAGTTCATCTATCTTTCTCCAAAAACAAGTGAGTTCCTTTAGCGTGACAGGCAGACAAAGAACAGACAGGGACTGACCTGCGTCATAAACCTTAACATGAAAACACGCCTTCATTACCCTTCTCAGCACTCATTCATGTCTGCAGACTAATTCACAGACGGGCCTTCAGCCTGGCTCCACATAATCATTTTTGTTATTAAATACACTGTTAGCATTTGACATGTTAGCTTTTAACTCAAGTGTGCGTTTCTTATGTTTATATCTCCTACAGTGTTTGACCTGGACTATGCACCCGTATTTGTGTGAGTTTGTCACCAGAGATGTTTTCAAGCTTCGCAAAATGGGAAAAAGTCTGTGCTTTTTTTCTGAATCTGAGCTAGAATTGGTAATTGTAAAAATAAAGTTGACATTTTGCATTAGCAAACAGAAAGCTCTGAAAGCAAACTTTACACACTGTTTAAACTGACAAAAGTTACATGTTTTGGACATTCATTTGTTTTCTACAATTGCTTGATGCTGCTCAGGGTTACGAGGAGCTGGTGCCCATCTCCAGCGGTCATTAGGTGGAAGGTGTGGTACATTATGGACAGGTAACCAGTCCATTAAAGGGCCACATTAAGTCTGTTACCTATTTATGCTCATACTCACATCTAGAGCTAATTTAGAATCTCCCTTCAAGCCTTTTCCAAATTAAATTATTGGTACTGGTTTCCAATTAGGTACTACAATTACTGTTTGTTTTTTTGTTTTTAAAATTTGTTGATAAGTTTTCCAAGTTTCAACCAACACAAGAAAATGTAGCCAATTATTTATGAAGTGTAGATATTAACAACCAATGATAACTGTACTCAGATATTGTTCAAGTGTTCTGATTACAATTAAGATGACAAATGGCAGCATAAATGTTCTGATAACACATCATATTATCCAGAGAGAGGAAAAGATGAACACTTCGAATGTCAGATGTTTGTCTGATGTACAAAGCAGCTCATGCAGTACAAAATGTGCAGGTTGTTGACCAAAACAACGGTGCTAACAATGACTTTTTCATACCTGTGTAAACACTTCAGATTCTGTTTAAACAGGCTAAGTGGTACATAGTATGTGGTGGGGTATTGAGCAATGTGTCCTTACAGTCACATAGAAACTAGTTTTGTTCAGTGAGTTTGTAAGAAGAGTCTGTTTCTGGCAATGTCAGATAATGCTATTTATCTCCACTTTCTCTCATTGAAAAAAGGACAGACCTTCAGTGTTTGCTGTGCCCTGGAATGTGTATACTGTACCCAGGAACAAGTTCTTAATGTGTACAGTTTGTGTTATTGTAGATGCTGACATTTGTCTACTTGTGTTGTGTTTACTGTCTTGTAGTCGTGCGATTGGCTGAACAAAGCCACTGATCTGACTAAACAAGTTAATGTTTTTGTTGCAATTTAAGGATAAAAATCAGCACAGCAGTGTCCTTACAGTCACATAGAAACTAGTTTTGTTCCATTTTAATGGAAAAGTTTTATTGTGTTGGATGTGTGATGAACGGAAATAAGTTAAATTTGGACAAAAAAGGTCAAATCTGAGAAAAGTTTTATTTTTACAGAGGTGATTTTAAGTGTTGCATTGGAATAGCTTATAACCAAATGATCAAACTATTTTGTCTCTCTAATTTTAATTAGTTGTGTCTTAAACTAGTGGAACTGAGAAGTCTGAGCAAATGGGAATTTGAGACTGCTCCATGACAACTAAGAAAACAGTATCTACAAAGGAAACTTTAGCGGCACAGTTAAAAGCTCCTGAACAGCTGAACTGTTTTGTCTGTCGCCGTTTGTCTCTACCAAAACAAAGTCCCCACTTCTAAGAAAAAGACCCTGATGCATTTCAGTGACAGATAGTTCCTTAAAATGTTTATACTGACAGTGGAGCGTGCAGAGGAATGTGTTTATTGTTTCTGATTGAGAGGTAGAAAACCTTATATTGAATGTTCTTGTATAGTCTGCACAGATGACCCAAAACAAAGAAGAAATTAACATTTAATCTCTTGGTGACATTTACTAAACTGAATGTTTATGGTGCTTATGACCTAGTCTCCCAATCAGTGGTAAATGTTTCCCTCAAACCAGCATTTTAATTTATTTTATTTTACCCCTAGATTGAATTAAGAGGATTAGGGTTAATTAGTTATTTTAGTTAATTTTGGCAAACACTGAATCCCTTTCTGCTTGGGGGTAATGTTAAGCTCATTATAAAGACCCTGGTTTTTCATAGTTCGTGACCCTGGGTCATGTATTATTTTCTTTAGTTGTCCATTCAATGTTCATCTCTCATTCTCACACCCTTACTACACAAAGCGAGTTTATACACAACTGAACACTTGTGCTTTGAACGTTCTGTTTCATAACAATGATGCTTTCATAGAAACAGTGAAAGGTAGTGCCAAGAAATGTGGTGCTGTAAAGAAGTAGAACTAATAGGGCAGAACCTGACTGGGCTTCATTGTGTGAACTGTCACAGGTAACAGTCAATCACATGGGTGCAAAAAGCAGAAGGATTGCACAAAAATGTTGCAAGACAGAATGTGATGACTTCACAGAGGCTCGATTGATGTGGTCCTAAAGCCAACAGAACTGCAGCCCTGTAACAATCAAACTGCTTTGGTTCTATTCGAGCAGAATATTTTTCTGACTTGGTACTATCAGCTGCCAGTGCCTAGAAGTGCTGCTGGTTTGTCTACTGGCTCAGTGAGAAGGACAGAGCTCTTCTTAGCCAACAAGTCTAGCTCTGTTGCTCAGTCACAACATTTAGATAGCTCTTAGGTTTATCACATTTATGAAAACAAGTGTTTCCAAGGAGCATAATTGATGTACTGGTTATAAATCTGTCTTCACTGAAACAGGTAAGGGAAAGTTTGCTCAAAGATTAAGAAAAACAGAAAAAGATCTCCCTGAGTTTCAGGCTTTAGACAGATTCATTTTAAAGTCCAGTTGCTAGTTAATGTAGTTGGTACAAAATGGGGTTTGTGTTTTGTTTATTTACCCAACTTCTTTTGGTTTTGAAATATATATCCTTGAGTGAAAAACTTACATTTACAATACATCATTGGATAAAACAGTCAAATTATTTAGACTATGTTGCTTTTGCTTATACTGTATAAAATTTTGATTTGGGAAAAAAAAAAAACCCAGCTGAAATGCTTTGTGTCTTGGTAAAACTTGTTCATGCAATTGAGATGTTTTTATTATGATGCCTTTCAGTTGTGGTTAATTAAACTGGCTCATCTTGTACCAATGACTACAGAACTCTTTATTATTTTGTTCCCTTCCCTTCTCTTTTGAGATTAAGGCTAGGGGTTAACATTCCAAACTGGGATATGTTACAAAGCCAGGAAGTACTTGGTTTATTTTTTGATAACTCAAACTGCTCATTACGCAAAATATAATGAATATTTTATTGATGTTTCTGCAGTGTCAATAAATCTGACCAAGGCATCATCAGATAATTTTTGTCAGTAAATACAGGATGAGTCAGTCAGAAAGGCCTCTGTTAAGCACTCATCACAGCTAACTGTCAACACTTCTTTTTTTTTTTTCTTTGAAATTTTTTTTGAACTTTTAACATTTGTAGATTAGTCTGTGGCACCGTGTGGCTGAAAAACAAATAGAAATAGGGACGACAAGAAATTTGCGTTGTTTTTATTCCTTCTATCGTAACCACTTAGGTCAGCCACAGTACCAGTCTAAACATTACCATCATTCTCTCCACTATGTGTCACAAACACAAGAGTACTCTGAAAATATGAACAGCATTCAAAAGAGGAGCAGGAATCACAGCCCCCTCTTATATCATTCCAGTCATCGATGATTGAGCCATCTTGTTGTTGACTGTTCTCTGCCATTACCACTGGCTCCCTGCTTTATGTCATGTGTGTACAAACTCTGACACACGCATGTCCATCTGTGCCTTCACTGAGTCCATGCTCGTCTCAACAACACTTTGCATCATCAGGTGAAACTGTGAGTCTACCTGAGTTCGAAATGCACTGGTGAGTCTGACATAAGTGTGTGTGTACACTTTGTGACAGATGTGGGTAGCTGTATGTTTGCTTTCAGAGAGGACGTGAGGAATATCACAACCCTCCTCTAAACCGCCTGTTCTCCATTGTTGCTCAGATCTAACAGTTGTTTATATGATGTGACTCTTGGAGACAGGTAATGTCATCAATATTATTTTTTGCCAGAGCTTCTACATCATACAGGTTACAGTAAGCATGTGTCTCTGAATGCATTACTGTAAAACCACTGTAATATAAAGAACCTTAGTCACAACCTGTCAGTGATACGTTAGATACAAAGAGGCTTAATTTTACTTGTGGAGACCAAATTGTAGAAATAAATATTGCTTGATTGATTAACCACATATTAAACCAACTTTAAAGACTGCGGCCCTGTGATGGACTTGTGAACTATGCCGGGTGTCCCCCCGCCTCTCACAGTGATGGCTGGAGACAGGCATCAGCTTCTCACAACCCAGAAACTAGAAGTGGATAAAGGAAATGGATGGATTAGTTTTAAAAATGCTTGTTACTACCATACATAATACATTGTCATAACTAGACATACTGTTTGTTGTGACAAGAAAATAATGTTTAACAAAGAAAATACTTAAATTTAAGTTTTTTTGTTTGTTTTGTTTTGTTTTTGAAGGCACACCCCTTTCCTTAACTTCATATCACAGAACAGTTAGGACACACCTACTCCCCTGCATGGACGAGTAAAATGTAGGGAGACGGCTTTTGTTGGCAACTTGAAATAAACAGTTACCCTTGTGAACCTCAAGCATTGGCCGCTTTTCCTTTTTTAAAACATTATTTCAAATTGCCAACAGTACTTTTATGGATACTGTGTTGCTGACTATGCAAATGATGAATCAAATATATATAAGTCTGTCAGAAACTTTAATTGGATTTATCATGAACTATGTCGATGGAATTATATATCAAAGCCTGTCTTTTGTAAAATCAGGACGTTTTCAGTGCTTACCCTTATTCTGACAGCTGAGCTTTATATTCCTTTGGAAGGATTACTCGAGTGCTATAAAATGAAGTATTTTTCAGTCTTTTTCTCCTTTCCAGGAAATTGGTTCTTTGTCTTCTCTTTGTAGTGTGTGATTAATGAGCTGGTCGCTAAACAGAAACTCAGACAAGGAGGGAAAATTCAAGGGAATGATAGGGTGAGCAGCATGGGTTTGTTTGTACACTGGAAATTCATTGCATATAATTTTACCTAATAAGAACAATCTAATGGGACAACATTCTTAGTCCATTCATTTTCTTTTGTTGTCTCATGGACCCCACAGATATCAGTGGTTTGGAAATCTTGTGAGTTCATCTAATGTCATAATACCATGATGTTAGATGCAAATACATTTTGATATTCAATACCTTTTATTCTTCAAGTGAAAAAGTTAGAAGTTAGACTTTTTTTAAAGCCACAAATGTGGACCTACTCGAATAAAAAATTTTAAAACACGCTTTGGTGCAGATTTTTATTTCAAGAAGTGATAAATACAAAATGCAATTAAGAAAATCTACATGTTGTCACTATTGAGAAAGATGCTAGTGAATAAGTATCACAGTGCAACTCATACAAACATTTCAACATCAAATTTAATGACTTGAGGACTTGAGTAATGTTATATGTATGAGTTAAAAGCAGAAGAGGAAAGAAAGATGCATTGTAATATGTGGTTTATAATTATTATTTATAATCATTTTGGTTTGTTTATACTTGGCGGTTTAAGTCTCTTAAGACCTATTATTCATATCCATGGCTTTATATGTAGAAATGATAATATGTCTTAGCAGTGTATCAAAAAGTTAGATACAACTGATGGTCTGCCTTCCTTATTTAAATAAATAAATAAATAAAGATTCCTCACTTCAGTCCTGTGTATACATGTTGTTACAAACAGGTTGTATTTTTGTGTGTAAACATTAACGTCATCTTGGATTGGATATAGAAAGGTTCCAGCTGACTGCCTAGTCCAGCTTTAGGTCACATTTCACCCCTCCTTGCTTTTGAATTATCAAGTGTCAGTCAGATGTCCCGAGAGCGTTAAAGAGGGTCGGAGGTTTCCATGCAGCGTCACTGACATATTGACAGTTTCAGAATAACCTGAACACCTTTTCAGTCAGTTACTGTGTTAATGAACAACCAGAAGAAGACTGAGAGTTCATCCTTTTAAAGAAAGTTAGCTCATACAGTATGTGCAGTTGTATTGTGGTAATTCTGATCTCACACTTTAATTGAAAATTAATCCTAGTGTCAAAATGTGACCAGAAATGACAGGCTTGATTTCTGTTTTTCCAAGTCACCAGTGTCATAAACAAATTGCTGTGCCAAGTATTTACCCTACTCAAAGTTTTTATACCCGCTGTAACATACTCCTCCAGCTCATGACCACGGGAGATCCACAGCTTCATTTTTAGAGAAAAGAACCTCTTGTTTGAGTGTGTGTGTGCGCGCATGCAGACCTTGGTCAATTTCACTGCAAATTCAATTTTCCTTGTTGGTTTGCTGCCTGTCAGTTTGTAAACAGTAAATCTGACTCTTTGTATCTACCCAGTAGGATTGACTGACTGAGCTTAAAGTAAAAACAAAATATAAACACCACAGATATCAATTCAGCAATGAGACTTTTATTCAAACCAGACGACACAACAGTATCCTACTTTTAAATGTAAAGCTAACAGCATAAGCTTCATATTAAAAATGTTCACCACATTATAAAGGAGACATTTTCCTAAAAACTGTGAGGATGTAGTGGAAGTAAACAACCTTAAAAAGCTAATAAATGCCAAAGAATCTGATGTCAGGTGCTCAGTTTCTTTATTAAAAAACAGACATCCATTAGAAAATGTTTAAATCTTAAATTCTTTATAGGCTTATTTTTTCTTATGCTTGTAAAAGCAAATAATATTTTAGGATGATAAGTTTCTCCAGGAGGGATGAGTTGTTCTCTGCTGTCAGAAACCTACAAGAAGTTTGAGATTTGAGTCACAAAGAGTCAGCATTGTCACAAAACTGTCATTAAATATTTACCAACAGAGAGAACATTTTCTATAATTTTTTTAGCTTTGCTCTAAAATAATCAGATGCTTAGAAAAGAAAAAAATACCTTGAGGTTTCTGTAAAAATGCAAATGAAGTGTATACCCTTTCACACAAACTGTCTCACTTCCTTCTTTCAAGAAGGAAAAATTAGTTTTATTGAGTTCAGATCCTTTTTTTTTGTTGTTAAAGCTTTTAAATTCTGCAGACATTATTTTTTTCACTCTCTGGCAGCCAATGTGTAGTACATTTACAAAGGTACGTCAATCTGTAACAATGTTGTGAAACTGCGGGCCAAGCTAATGAAAACATTTGTTTTGTGCCATTTTGATGGGCCATGACTCAGTTCAGTTTAGTTTATTCATATAACACCACTTTACAACAGAAGTCATCTCACAGTGCTGATAGAAAACGTAAACTGATCCAGTTCAAGTCCACTCCAATTGTTATTCTCCTATTTTGCTTTACGAGAGTCAAAGTCCATGCCAGGTTTTGGTCTCAGCCTGCCACAGAAAGAGAGCAGGTTTAGAAAGCTGGAAGAATGCAGTCTGCAAGTATTTGAATTATGCCATTGACGTCAGCACAGTCATAAAGTAGACGGCTGCCCTTCCCTTGAAGTATTCCCTTGCCAGCAGGCCTGTTCAGCTATGTGCAGATGGATTCAAACCCTCTCTGCTTTGCAGACAGGCCCTTTTGTTTGGGTATTTTGGAAGCTTTTGGGATCCCCCCCACCCACTAAAAAACACCAACCCTACTGTGTCCTCTTTCTATAGCAACACAGAAAGTGTTCTTTTCAAAGTCAAGCCAACAAAATAAAAAACAGATAGCTGATTTTATCAAAACAGAAACAAAACAGTCAAGTCGTGGTTTGGGTTATTATCCTCCTGTAAATTGTCTGATTCATATATTATCTACTTTCTTTGGCAAAGTTGGGTTTTTTTGGAAACTGTTAGGCCATGAATTGCATGCCTAATTAGCTGAAGCTTGGAGTAAACCTATATTTAGTTTTGATTCAGTCGGGAAGTTTAATTTAGTTAGTACAGGCAAACACCATCTCATCTTGCATTCTCACCAGTGCCAATTGTATTTATTGGCTCTGCTTTGTGATGTGGTCTGAGGAGGCATGCTTGTAAACACATGCACATGAACGGAGATGCACTGACTTGGAGTGACACGCATGTCTTGCATACCCATCATTAGAAGGGCATGCTGTTTGGGGTCATATGAGGTTTGTTTCAGCTGCTCTTCATATGTTACTGTAGACGCTTGTCCTTCAGTGCTGCGTGCAAAGCTCTGATGTTTTTCCTGGCGATTAGTCTCCGGCTCCGGGTAAAGACAGGAATACTAAATACAGTCAAAATAATGTTAGTAGGCCAGACATATTTGCTCTACAAAATTTCAATTGCTGATAACATTTCAGAACTAAACCAGTTTAAAATATGTTTAATTTTAACTGTAATGGAAGTAAACAACCTTAAAAAGCTAATAAATGCCAAAGAATCTGATGTAATTAATTTCTTTTATGTATGAAAATGCAACATTATTAGCAATTGTGGAAAAAAAAAAATAAAAGTCACTTCTATAACATGATTACAAATGACACTGGATGTACGAAAATACAAAATGTTCTAAGGATAGTTAGAACCACAAAAGTTTGCTTTGTTATAAATGCTGGACATGTATTAATAAAGCACTTCATACCAAATAGTCCCCCATTTTAACTTTATGAACAACTTCTGAGTAAAGCTTTGTTGGCATAAAACAAACAAACTGTATATGCCAGTAAAGTTTTAAGAAAAGTGTACACTGTGTGTATATTCCTGACAACTCTAGAATTTTCTCATCCTCCCTGAATTCAGACACACCACCAAACCAGCAGGAACCCCACTGGAATGTGAACTAGACGCTACTTTAAAACTTAAAAAGCAAAGAAAAAACACCATCAGTGACAGGAGTTTGGCTAGCTGGTTTCAAGGCTCCTCTCATCCCTGTTAATCAGCCCAAGGGGCAAATGCCAGTCAGCATGACAATGGGGTCCATTCAGTCCACTCTGCATCTTTGCTCCCAACGTGGGAGTTCACACAGGTAAATACACACAAAGTACTCATGATTAAGAAAAGGAGAATTTGCAAATAGCATCAAAACTAAGCAAAAGGGGGAAAATATGTTTAAGTTTGAGAATGAAAACCAATGGAGAGAGACATGGAGCAGCTCAAGGACAGTGTTGTACTCACAGGTCTTGTGAGCAAAGTTGCTGATAGGACGGAAAGCCTCATTGACGTCTATGTTATCAGAGACAGAAAAGATGAAGAGCCAAAACTGATTTTTACATCAGAACATGATGACCGTTCAGATAGCAGTGAGTACTGCCTGTAAGACCCTGAGATACATGCATGAGGCCTTAGTGAACTTTCAGACCCTGTGCTGTCAGACTGTCTCTGAACAATCTTAACTCTCTCAGTATGTTCCTCACATTTACGTCTTTCATGCGTTATTCACTTTGTATCTCTCAATGTCCTGACAGTGTACATGTGTGAATTGTGTGTGTGTGCATGTCTAACCTAGATTGACAGCTTCCGGTTCATGTCCAACCCAACCTCCCTATTATTCATGCAAGACATTGTTACTCTTTTTATTTTGGGTTGCAACTATATCTCTGTCATAAGAAAAGCCGTACCTCCTCTGGATGGAATATAGCTTTCCAAACATTAGCAGTAGAGCTTATAGCCTCATACCTTTGTCGCTGTCCACAGACTCATAGTTTGTCTATTCTTGTTGAGAACTTTACTGCAAACAGTAACGTATAAAGCCAACTTAACTATTTTACAGAAACTTCAAACTGAGTCAAACTCTATGAAAGGTTACTCATATACCAGAACAATAAAATATTACAGAGCAAAGAAGTTTCTAGGAGGAACTTATTAGGAAATATCACTTCTGTTTTTTTGTTCTTTTTGACTCTTTGTGGGGAATATTGTTGACGTCACTTTACATTTTTAAGAAAGACACTAAAATAAAAACTGGCGTAAAATTAATGGGAAGAACATCAAGAGCCTAAATATTTCCAAAATTTAGAACAACAATTGTTACTGTTGGAAAAACTGACTGATGCAGTGTTGTAAAAATCACCCATCTTTCTCCCAAATCAAAACAATCTCATACCACCTGGATTTAGACAGTTTGATTAACTCAGCTGAACCTGTCTGCTGTTTTTCCAAAGATCAGGCAAAAGATCTAATATTGCTGTCCACTCTTGGGAGTTTTTGCTGCTCAGATTTATAGTTCTCAGTACCCTCTTAAGTCTAAATCAAACTAGATAGTGCATGGCATACAGAGAACACTTTTCTTTTTAAAATAAAATTATAATAATAGTAATAAAAGTGTTAATACTTCTGCACACAAACATGCTTACGGTTTTCATGTGACCTTATCAAAGCATTTTTATAAGTTTGTTACACATTTGGCTGTCATTTTTGTGTCAGTGTAAACATAAGCAAAAGAGCCACAAGTCAGACGCAAAGTCACATTGGTGTGAATCTGAGTCACTGATATCCCTCCAAGTCAAACTTGAATCGAATGCCCCATTTTGTGACACAAAACACATCACAGAGACTCAGTTGCAAACAGGTTGTGACAAAATAAATCTTTGTCATTTTAATTATATTAACCTCTGTTTTTAAAACTGCTTTTTATTTGTATGTTTAGGATGAAATGTAGTTATTTTTTGTTGTTGTGCTCAGATTGAGTGTTGGAAATGGGAATCTGCATTGTATCTGGCATGGGTTTCTAAAAATGGGCCATCCGTCCATCTTTTTTTAACTGCTTTTCCATTCCGAGTCGTGGGGCAGCTCGTGGTTATCTCCAGCAGTCACTGTGCGAGAGGTGGGGGACACCCTGGACAGGTCACAAGTCCGTCACAGGACCACACGGAAACAAACGAGACAAACAACCCTTCACACTCTCACTCACACCTCGAGACAATCGAGAGATACCAAGTAATCTAACATGCATGTTTTTGGTCTGTGGGAGGAACTGGAGTAGCCAGAGAAAACCTATGTGTGCACATGGAGGAAACATGCAAACTCCACACATAAAGACCCAGAGACAAATCTGCCACCTTCACGCCTCCGTGCAGCCTGAACATGTGTCATGTTTAAAGAAAATCTGGTAAAAACCACCAGAAGAAATGTATTCAGAAAAATAATTCATTTGCTTCAGAATTTTCAGTCAGGCTGAAGTTTTCAGCTCATTTGATTACATGTCTTTTTGGTAAACTACTGCAAGCAGCTGTAGAGGAGACATGAAACCTTTATCATTTCTGTCTTAGTAATACTGGCAGAAGATCTAAACTGGTAGCTCTGGCAAATATAATAACATGGTCTGTTGCAACACATCAAAATTCTTAATGTGTGAGTTAGTATTCTTAATGTGTCGCAATATTGCTTCTGGATGGTCACCACATCAAACAAGCACCAGTATCCCAGAGCAATAAATTTAGCCGTCAGAAGTTTTTATCCTCAATAAACCCTTTTACATCATTAAAACAGAATGTGCCGTCATTATTTTCCTTTGTCTTGTTTATAATTCACAACCGCAAAGTAACAAAATCTTGATATTATCAAATGAGAGATATTCCACGTCTTTGTAAATGAGATAAAATAACAAAACACAGACTTATGATGTCATTTGGTTGCTTCTCAGAACCCGTTTATATGACTTTCAGTAAATAAATGTTTCAGGGTCACACAGAGATCTCGTAAAACCACAACATCCACTACCTTCTTTCCCCCACATTTCAATTTTGTTCCTTCACAATTCTTTGAAAAGTGACAGGTCAGTTCAGTTGAAGTCATAATTCAGCTCTAGCAAACATCTGCCTCAGCCTACGGTCTCTGGTCTTTGTTAGGAAGTGTTGAGTAACCACACTGAGGTTTTCAGATCAACCGATTCGCTGCTTCTTGTAAAGCAAAAATAGGGCTAAATGTCTCTCTGACACCCTCTGTAGAACCAATACCAGTCAACATGCGTTAGTTTTTCTCTTTGTGTGTGGTCTGTTTATGCTCGTTCGCTTGAAATGTGACACGTAAACCGTGAAAACCTAAGCAATGAATTCTGCATCCAAAATTAAAAGCAGACAATAGTACAAGAAGTGACGAACAGAACAACTCTCCCATGCTAAGCCCTGTATGTTCAGGGTTTTTCAGTGTATGCGTTTGCATGTGACAATGCCTGTAGGTCTCATATATCTCATATATTCCCATATCTGCTCATGATTAAACCATCACAGCACCAAATACTTTTTGCAGAAGCTTGCCCCTGCCCCCAAGCTCCACTGCACTGACTATCACATCACAGGCAGGATGTGATGGTGGATGATAGAAGCAAACAACTGTCTTATCACCATAAGAGGGTGACGAATGCAGCTGTGTACATTCACGTGTTTAAACACACGGTTTTGAATGTTTTAGTCAGAAACCTTTATGCACGAAAGCCCTTAAAGCTTTGGATGTGTGTTCACCTGCTGCAGCAAAAACGCCTCCCTTTAAAAGGTTAAAGTCAAAATACCAGAAATGGTACCAGAGCAGGTTTACAGGCCCTAATGAAGGAAAATATTTATTCTACTGTCCCCTGCATTTTGCAGCTTCAGTCTGAAACCCTCTGCTAAAGTTGCTGTCACTTTAACTCCATTCACCAAAGGGCAAAGACTGCTCCTAAGTATGGTACTGAAAACAAAACTCTTATCATGGAGACTGAAACCAGTCAGTCACCTTGGTCACACGGAAGAGAAAATGGAGTAAAGTAATTATCTTGTTAGAATTTAAACGGGATTAAAAAAACAAAATAACTGGACTTCTATTTTGTAGCTACAGAGAAGAAGTCCTGTTGTTTTTGTTTTTTTAAACTTCTTAGGATTTACTCAGTCATTTGTCCTGGATGTCTGAGAATCTACACCAGCATATGTTGGCTTTTCTGTTTCCTTTTTCATGCTATTCCACTGTTGTGACTGCATAGGCTCCTGAACGTGCACTGACAGAAACCTTTGAGTGTGAGCATGGATGCACAGTGTGCTTGGTTATTTTGTGCAGCTTTCTCCATGTAAGAAATATTACAGTGAAACAAACTTACAGTAAAAATTGAGAGCGCTGACCTCATATCCCTTCTAACCCTCCCTGCCTCTACAGCCTCTTGGCTTGGCCGCTCTCAGCTGGAATCTACTTATGTGGACGTCTGTGTTTGAATGCAGTAATAAGACCTTTCAGCAGAAGTATATGTGCTGTGTGTGTGTTTCCTGTCTGCCCCAGTGGGACACTCACTGTAGGTCTGAGTGTTGATCAGAAAGGTCCTTGTGTCAGACTGGAGGTTGTGGAAATCCCCTCCTCTGTCATAACGTGTGAGTGTGCGACTTAGAAATTTGGCTTTTTAATACTATTCCTTAGACTACTTGAGGCTGAATGTGCATCAGTTGCAGCTAAGTCCAACCTTTGTTTAAAGAACATGTTTTTACATTTTCTTTGATTTTGAAAAAGGAAAAAGTACAGTTCAAATATTAACCACTTCAAAATAAAGCCTAAAAGATTGTTTTTTATGTGTGTGCACAGTTGTTGGAATTTAACATAACTAAATTCCCTTTAGGTTTAGGTGGAAAAATCTTCCTGCAGTATAATGATCAAAATTAACAGCAGTTTCTTTCACTTTTTTCTTCAGCATTAATACCTTCCGGAGTTGTTGTGTTATTGAGAAGTAACTGAATGTCCATAAAAAGGAACTTATATACTCACATTTTACTGTTGAACCGGTTCCAGTGGTATAGGTAATGCATAGTTTGTTAGGGATCAGAGTAAAACTGTTACACAAGCATCACAATTAGGTGAAATTGGCACCGATGTAGAAAATGGATTCAGTATGTGAGGATTTATAAGAAGTTGGCTGTGTGACCAGTTTTTGGTGTCGACTTTCTGAACCAGTTTTAAGATCAACTTTTGAAAGTGTTTCACAGCTCAATCTGGCAGTCAAAGTTTACCTTCTGTCTTATGTATTCTCAGTATTTGTGAATTTATATTGTCATTGGTAAGCCCAGGCTGCTAAAAATATTTTAAAATATTTATTTATAATATCTAATTTCTGATAAATTATGTGTTTCTGTTAGGGTATGTCAAATGCCATTAGAATCCACTGCACCCGTAGTTTTATGTGAATTACTTCGACCTTCAGAAGCTCTAAAGTTCTCTTTAGATCTAACAAAAGATATGTTTCTTCAGATATTTAATAATTCAGTGGCTCACCTTTTGTTCCAAGGACTTCCATGTCAGCTGTAAACTGCAACAATGCCACTGTAGAAATGAACACACTTGTTCTACTTAAACTGTAGTTGCTCCTAAAACACATTCAACTACGGGCATTTTCTATATCTAAAAAATTACCTAAAATATAGTACTACATTACTACAATAATCGAAATACTTAAGTGATCAAAATAACAAAATTAGGCTAAATAATGTTTTTAGCTAGTTTGACAATCAAAAAATTTAAAAAAAAATCAGAAATGACAAATTCTGCATTTAACATTGCCACTGCTTTTTTGCTTTTTGAAAGTTCAAATGAGAAAAATGTTTCTAGGAAAAGGTCCTTCTGCACTTCAAAAAAAAAAACACTTCAAAGATGTTGGAAATACTGAAAGCCAACATATCAAATAGGTGTAAACTGAACATCAGAGACTTGTGGTCATAAACTAAATACCCATGCATACATACATATATGGGAGGCCCCTTAGGACAAAAATATTCTTCCTCTTGCATAGACCATCAAACGTTCTCACATTCACGATCAAATCCTTTCACCTAAACCATGCTGATCACTTAAAACTGTTCAGTCTGGACTGGATCTGTAGGTGAAATAACTCTTATATGAGGACTGTAAGGCACTAGTTGTATTTGTCACAGCTCAACCTGGAGTGTGTGCCAGAATGCCGCTCCAAGGCCAGGTTTCACTTCAGCTTCAAGGCTCACACACATGAAGTAGAAAGGAGGACACCACACCACACCAACTTCTTTTAACTTCTGTATCCCAGAACTGTTTACATCAAACATGGGGACAGGCACATGGGGAGCTTTTCTTGTGTATGTGTGGTTGACATTTCTGATACACAAAATCAAGTACGACAAGTAGGAACATATTCAATTTCAGAATAAGATTTTTCATTCAAAAAAATAAGCGACAGATTAAAAAGTGAGGTAAGTTGAGCAGATTGTGTGCTGTTCATAATAAGCTTTCAGACTGATTACACTTTCAAAGAAATTACAAAAATATTACAAAATAAATTACATGGGCCTATTTCTATTACAGTTTTTAAAAAATGGGAAAACATACAGAATAGCCTAAATTTCAGAGTACAATTTATTCCTTCTCTTATTGTTTTCATCTTTCAGCATATATTATATATATTGTGGGCCTCCTGCAGGCCAGATACTAACTTCAGCAAGATGACTTCAGCATGGTTTAGATGAGAGGGTTTGATAGTGTAATAGTGTATGTGAGAGGAAAAATGTTTTTTGTCCTATGGGGCCTCCCATACAGCCCGGCTGCCATGTTATGCTCTGCAGCTAGGAGACCCAGAGCATACACAACACTGGCGCAGCAGATGTGTGTGTGTGTGTTAATTCAATCCTACCAACCAACTCACTGCAAATCCACAACAATTTCCAAACCAAATCTCTCCAACCTTGACCTACAGTTGTAGTTGTGTAAAATCATCTAAAACAAGCAATAAGCCTAAAATGCAAACTTTTTCATTTATTGTAAGAAACTTTTAGCTGTGGTGCAACTGGCTTTATTTATTCTCTTGTGTTTTTTTTATTACATTTAAAGTATCTCTGGTTGCTGGGCATCTTCCTTATAGTTGATTTCCATTGACATTTATCATCATTTACCAAGATTTTGTTTGTAACCATTCAGCTTACTTGAAGCCCAAATTACACACAGGCATTGGTCATT
Organism: Kryptolebias marmoratus; assembly: GCF_001649575.2. Classification (NCBI taxonomy): domain Eukaryota; kingdom Metazoa; phylum Chordata; class Actinopteri; order Cyprinodontiformes; family Rivulidae; genus Kryptolebias; species Kryptolebias marmoratus. Next base: position 4,653,221 of record NC_051453.1, on the reverse strand, counting down.
GTGTGAGCAGGTTTTGAAGTCAACATTTTGACTGAATAATTTTCAGATCAAAAATGAAAAAACAAAACAAAAAAACTTAATGTCTATAAAATTTAGAAAGTTACTCAAAGTTTATAAAACAGGTGAAGTTAAAAAATGGCAACATCACAATTAATGCCTGTAAATAATTCAGGTGTAACCTTGTTTGTCTTGCAGTGGTAAAAGTCTGTCTTTCTGCACATGTGTATACTGTACATGTGCCTGTGTATGGTAATGGAAAAGGGTGAGGGTATCCGGTTTCCTGTAGTGTGTCTGTGGGAGGGGGCTTTATTCAAATTAGTCAAGGATCTGAGGTTTGTGAAGGGGGGTCACATGCATGTGCACTAAGAAAAGTTTAATGTATGACAGACAGAGGTCGGTCAGGTCTGAACTTTGCTTTACCCTGACAGCTGCGAGTCCCAGCAGCTCACCACAACTACACTCCTCATGATGAAGGAGAGCTGCAGCCGCATGCCACCGCTAAAGCTTCACTCCCTCCAGCAGCAGCCTCAGCAGAAGGCTGCAGCAGGACCTCTGGGTGGATGTTGCATGAAAGTTGCTGGGCAGTCAGCCTCCATGTGCACTGTCTGTTCTGACAGAGTGCCTCTGTGTGCTGGGTGTTTGACAGATGAGGCGTACCAGAAGCTGGCTATGGAGACAATGGAAGAGTTGGACTGGTGTCTGGACCAACTGGAGACCATCCAGACCTACAGGTCTGTCAGCGACATGGCCTCCAACAAGGTAGGAAAGGCCAAGAGGCCACACAGTTCTCTATATGTTACCCATCTCTTTTTTATTCTGTTAAATAAGTGATTTTTTTATGAGGGGGATAAGGGTAAAGGTTTCATTTTATTTCGAGTAAAGAAGCTGCTTGATGCTCTTAGAGAAAAGTATCTACCCTTTGAGGGAGAGTTAAATTTGCATAAGAGCTGATATTGAAACACGCAGTAATCTTTTAACATAAAACATTGAAACAGCCATGTTACAAAAAAAAAAAAAACTAAAATACTGTAGCTAAAATTAATGTGACCCAAGCAAGGCCAGCAGTTTTCTGTCAGGACTCAACTTGAGCACATTGAGGAGGAGTCTGATTGGTCTGACAAAACTACAGTAATCACTGACTAGCTAAATGTTTCTTAAATCAATATAATGCTTCATAGTCTATTTTTAATTCTATTTGTGCAAAGATAATGTTACAACAAATTATTATTCTGGTAAGGCCTGCTGTAGTTCCTGTTTTCTGTCAAACATGCTTTCTCTGTCCACTGGATTCTCTACATCGCTGATTTTTTGTGATGTGCATCAATGATAATTTCCTGCAGCTTTATAAAAGCATGCTATGACCTTTTTCTTCACTGATGGATTATGATGCAAACTGATTTTTGACCTTAAGGTTTAATTCTTCTTACACTAAGATTATTACTTGACTGATACATACTGAAACTACGTCTAAATGCAGAGGGAATTTGTTTAATTATTCAGTGACATTTTCAAAGTAGTTTCTGCGTGAAGTAAAACATCTATGACTAAGTAATTATGTTTATATAGATAATTTTTATGCTTAAATACAACTTTTTAAATGTGGTTTCCTGTAAAATGACAAAGAATGTTACAGGAACACATGTTTCTATATTGGCACTGAAACAATGTTAAAACCCAGCTTTGAATTCAATAAAACAATAATTTCCAATATTTTCACCTCAATAATTAAGAGTTTCTGCTTAGTTATTCAAAGTAAATGCTGCTTTTCATTTCTTGATTTTACTTATAAAGTAAACAAGCTGCAGCTACTGTAAAATGTAGCCTATCAGGAAACATCTTACATTCATGTATGTAGCTTAAATAACTTTAACAGTGCTTTATTTTAAAGCATTAAATCAGATTGTTTTTGTTATCAGTGGAACAGTGAAAATTAGATCTAAGCTTCACTTTCAAGGCATCCACCAAATGTTTCACTTCTGTGATTTTCTTCAATCTACTTCTGTTTAGTGGTTTAATCGTTCACAATACAAAGAGCTGTTACTGACACTGTTTAAAGTTTGAGGCCTCTTGTGGACAGTATACAGATGTTTGTTTATTATGTTGGTGGGCTGCTAATGTTTTTTGGCCTTCTGTGCTGTGGTGGGCCACTGGGGAAATTCAATAAAAAACAAGCACGTACATTTTGGTGGGAAGTTTCAGGCTTATTAGTTGTTGTTGGAAGCCTTTGGATGAGAGGATGAGATGTAAAATTTCAAAGAACTAAAAATAAACGTCCAGTTGTCTTCTGGTGAAACATTTAGAAATTCTAGATGATTCATTTGTTTGAGAGAGTGGAAACTGATGGAATACCAGTTTTATCCCTTTTGATGTCTTACAGCCTGTATTTTAAAGTTGTTTTAGACTGAAAACTTTTGATTTTGACATTTTTATCATTAAAGTCAAAGAACATATCTGCTGGTTAAGCTAGGTAGGGGACTGAAAACCTTTGTCATGTGAGCTGGGAGGAAAAGCTTATTTCTCATAAAACTGGACAACAGGATGTGAAGGATCCCATGGAGGGTCAAACACAATAAACGAGAGAGGAAGAGGGAGGGGAACATTTGTGTGTTTCAGAGTTTGAGTGTGAGGGATCTTTGCAGAGCGCCTGGCAGAGTGACTCTCTCTTCCTGTCGCCATCATCTCCTGCTCTCTATCCAGACGACAATAGGCATCCCATCATACTCGTTGGTTGGTTAATGATTCTGTTTGCTTTTTCTATTGCTGTCGTCATCAGCACACACTTCCAGCACTGGCAATCAATGTGACTATTCTCACTTTAAACACATGAGAGTGATTAAAGAACAAAATAAACCGTCTAGGCTTGAATTGAAAGTTTCAGGATGGAAATCAGCCGTAGCTTAACAATTCAAGTATATTCCACAAAAAAGGTAATTTCATCTTGTTTCAAGCAGTCTTTCCTTTGGTTTAATTTTATCTAACATGAGCTTTAAATGATCTATTTTCATTCAGTTTTGCAATTACAAAAACTTTAAAACTTTGGCAGGATTGAACCAACAGGAGCCTTAGCAATCTGAAAAATTGTGTAAACTGTGTAATTTGGATTACATAAGACATTTCTGATCAACAGAGCAGCCTATCAGGTGGTACAATGTGGTCTTTATCTATTAAGACCCTCCTTCATATAGCTGTGACTTTGACGAGCGAGTGAATGTGTCCTTACACAGAAATCTGTGTGTAAGAGGCTCTGCTCAAACATGTTTGCATCTCATGTATGAACTATTCATGTCTACGTGTGTTTGGTTGCATACGTGGCTGGGTATTTGTACTAACAATAGGTTAATCTCACACAGATCTGTTATCTCAGTCCTTTAACAGTATACTAAAACTCGACACAACTGCAGTCTCCTTGCACTCAGCCTGGTTCTGTTAACAAGAATGGGCCAATCAGCAAAGGTGACCCTTGTGCATCTATTGTGTTGAGGATGGAAAAACTAACTCTAGCTGCAGTGGCAGAGTATGAAACATGAGTAAGAGGGAAGTGAAATGCAAGAGGTTACTGCTGCACCTCCAAGGTGAAGCGCAGGGGCTGCTCCTGCAGAGGACTCGCAGTACGTGACTGTCCTTTTCGTTATGCATGGCTGACATACACAAGCCAAGGTCTGTTGTGTGTTGGAAAATTCTCCTGTTTCAAGGCTGTAGACCCTCTGTTATCTGAAAAGGGTTAAAGTAGGATTTAGGTAAAGCAGCCAGTCACAAAGTATTCATAGCAGGAAATTTTAAAAAGTCATAGAACTGCGATGAACAATTCTCAACAGAATAATTAATTTTGTTCCAGTTATAAAAAGCTGCTTTAATTGGTTTTAGTCTGTGCAACTGCAAAGGGTTAGTATTGCTGCATAAACAAATCATTTACAACTGAATTCCATTTTATAAATATTTTTAATTAAAAGTCATTCCCTATCATTTACCACAAGGAAATATCACATCTTTTAACCAACCAAAATAGCTCAAAAAGATGAGAGAAGGAAGAGGATTTGTATTATCACAAAAATATAACAACTTATTTGATAGATGCCTTAAAGATGTATGTTTCTATTCAAGCATCAATAATATGATAAGTTGCCAGAATTTATAAAGATCTAAAAAAAACTGCAAGACACGATCTGATGGGTTTCAAAGTGCAGAAGACTGGACATGAATGATTACTGGGCTTAAACACATCACTTGCACCACTAAAGCTGCTCCTTTGAGCCTTTTGTTAAACTGAAAATTGCAAAGATGTCTGTCACCTCACAGATTCTAACTTTCAGGGAAAAAAAACAAAAAAACAAAGTTTGCCTGGCTTCATTTTATTCTAGGAAATCAACTGTGTTCATTAAAACAAGGAAACATTCTATTCAGATTGATCAGTGAGATATTGACAGTATAAACATTAGAGCTGTGCCTGCCAGCTGCCAGAGAGTGAACAGCCAACAAGAGCAGCGAGGAGGCGAGAGGCGGGTCTACCCCCAAGAGGGGAGTGTGTATGAAGTGGAGCTCTCTCAACCACACACAAACACATTCAGTCACTGCACCACATTCACAGGGTGTGAGGTAAAGCCTAGTCAGACCTCACAGCCCTGAGTGAGTCACTGGAGCTGTGGCGTTTCCCAGTGTCAAAGAGCCCAGACTCAGTTCTTTAGCTCATGCTGTAGTCAAACTGAGACAGACTCTTTACCAGACAGAAGCCCTCTCAGATCTGCATTCAGCAATAATGGGTGCCTGCTGCTTTGACAGGAAAGACAAGAAATTAGGAAAGCTTAATTTTTGGAAAAAGGTAAGTTTTCTTGCATTATACGCTGTTTAAGAAACTTAAATCATTATCAAAATAAGTAAACTGAGTAGCTCTTTCTTTTAATAACTTGTTTCTTACTTCATGTGCTGTGAACAACTTTTTCCCCAATGTCAAACTAAATTCTTTAATCAAATTGGTGGTTTTATACAGTTTTTATGGAAGGACTTTAAACTTATTTTATTACTTTGGATGAGAAATGATAAATAAAACATATTTATTTGTTTGAAAGCTCTTCCGAGGATCTTCAGTAATTGTTGTTGGACGTAAAACTTTTTTTAAACTTCCAAATATTAGTTAATTTGCTTTTGTTTCTGTATTTTAATGCTTTATTGATTCATTATGTTTTATGCATCTTTTTATGCACTAAAACATTAAGTATTGTAGCTGTATTGTAACAAATAATATTTTCCTCGCTCTGAGTGCAGATGAGAACTGTTGGATCTTTCTCTGGGTTTTTTCTGAGGTTGTTTTGAGTATTTTATTTCATGTTATTCACATGATGTTAAAATTTTTAAAAAGTTGTAAATTTTGATTTAAACTTTAAGGAGGTTTTAGTGGAACTCGTCTGTTTGAAGAGCATATAGAGCAAAGCCAGTTTGTGTTTGTTTCTAGTTTTTGAAACAGCCCGGTGTTTTCTGAACGAAAAGGGGGTCAGTTTTTTTAATGAGTAAAATTTCAAAGTACTTTGAATATTTAAAACCAAGGCAAAGCAAAAATAATGATTTAAAGACTAACAAAGTCTGGAGTCTGTGGCAAACAAGTTTTCTGAACATCTTAAGTAGAACAGAGAACTTGTTTGTGATTTAGTTATGGTTTTAGGAAACAGTGCAGAAAAGCACAAGAGGCTTTGTTCTTTGAAAAGCTTTTTTGTGGGGAATTATTTCAGTGGGGCATTTAACATTGGCTTGATTTCGGCTATTAAAGCGCCTCACACAGCTCGAGTACAGTTTTGCAGCTCATGAAGTGTTTGCCTCCAGCCAAAAAAATGGTACAAATCACAAATCTCTCTCGGGAAGCTTTGATCAATAGAAATACATTTATCAGTCTGCTTTGTTACTCCCTCCTTTTTTGTCTCCTGTCCTGAATCCTATTGTTTTTCAATACATTGTACTCTACAGTACAGGCTGAGACACATGAATACACTCCAGCTCACAAATACACGCTAGTGTGAGTGTGTGAGTCACAGGAAGTGAGAGGTAGGTAGGTTTTCTTTGAGATGTCTGTACCTGTAGTCAACATACGCACACTTCATACGTAAGACTGTTTCCCTGATCTTTACAGAATTATGTCATTTCCAGTCCAGTTTTACCCGCTTGCGTCACACATTAAACTGAAGGGGCGAGAAAAACCCACGAGCCCTGTAAATGTGCTGATCAAAAATAAATACATTTTATATTTTTAAAAAAGGGAATGCCCACAGTATTTTTAGCTCTAAGAGTTTTAGTTGTAGGTTTGTTGTATCTTTGTCCATTTAAATTATCTCAGGCATTAAATGGCCTTTACAAAGACAAAAAGCATGAAATTATAAAATTTTGTACTTACTTTCGGCCAAAGATTAAAATTCTTTTTGTCATTTTAAATAAAGATAAGGAAACAAAAAAATGACTGCATCTTGAATTTATGCTGGCTAAAACCCATCTGAGATATTGCATAAATGTTCTCAGACTAAAAACCTTACTAATATAGTGTTTTAGCTTTGCAAAAGATTAATTGATGTAAATTATTTAAAAGACCTAATGTATTTTTATTAATAAAAAAACAAAAAGATTTTTCTCGCCTCAGTTACCTGTAGAAAGTACAGAAACCTTCTCAGAGTTCTCAATCTCCTCTTCAGACCACAGAGGTCTCTACAGCTGCATGAACGTAGGGCACCCACTAGTGGTTCTGAAACACCATTTCAGTCTGTGAAAATTGTGAGTTTTAAAGTAAAGAATACAAAAAGATCCATAATGTGAGTTTCAGACTTGATTTAATATTTTAGACTATCGTCTTTTTCAATGATAACAAATTGCAGATGATGTTAAAATTAACCAGTTAATTCCATAAAAAAGGCCCAATTAAAACTAAAATTAATTTAAATTTAAAAACAATCAGCAGAAAGAGAGAGGAAGGAATAAAACCATCAACCTAAAATAGTATGTGTCGTGTCATGTCCAGGCAGATAGTGGACAGGTTCGGTCTCGTGTCAGAGGGAGACTCCGTGTCCGTCTATCTGTCCGCCTGGCTGCCCTGCACGGTGAGCTGTTCGATAGAATCACATCTAAACTGAGAAGCTCAGCTTTATGTGCCCCCCTTCACCCACACCACCACCTCCTACCTCCCAACAGAAATGCCAAAGGCTCCATTCACCTCCTTTGCCACTGCAGCTCTCTGCTGAATCAGGCCAGCCACTGTAAGCAGCACAAGAGAGAGGGAGAGGGATGAGGGAGAGAAGAGAGGACATTTGGAGTTAAAACCAAGGGAGACAAAAAGAAAACACAGGGCATAAGTAATAAAAATGTAAAAAAAGAGTTGATTAGATCCACCCTTTAGGCTGTAAGAGGTTAAGTTTTCTCCACTGTCACGGGAGATAAAGATGTCCCCTCTGCTTCTCATTGAACTAAATCAAACACATACTGGCAGAAACAAACAAAAAACAAGAGCATGAGTGTGTAAAACATGCATGTGGCATTTTAGCATCAACTGAGCTTAGCTAATCGCACGTGTAGGTTGCTGTTGTGCGTCTGTGTCTGATCGTGTATACTGAGGCATTTTGCAGCCTCTAGCAAAATACGGCTCTCCAATACATTGCACAGCGACATCCCCCGCTGTTATTTCTGGTTTACTTATATATTATGCAGTACACTATTATATAAAGAGCTGCCTCCTTTTTTTTCCTTCTACCTCCCTGCTTCTGGTTCTTTCCCTCAGTGGGAGGATAATCCGGAATCCTCTCGGGAAAGCTTTGATCTCCCACACATCTCTCCCAGTTTCTACACCAGTATCGGACCTAAAGGCTCTCACAGAACTTGTGTTTACACTTCTGATGTGGCAAGAACAACATTTTTCTCATTTGCCAACCACTGCAGTCTTCCTTGAGGGCTCCTCCAATAAAAGCCCCAGCGAAACTGACTACAAGGCACAAACACACCTTGAAATTGACCACTGGTACTGGTGTACCAGTGCATTTTAGTCAGGTGGTCCACCACCTGCACCAAGGACTGCCCATCGATTCTGTCAGCGAGGCAAACAGATTGCAACTGTGTTGGCAAATGACAGCCAGGAGAGAAATTTACACATAAGTGGTGGAGAGTGGGGGAGGGATAAAGCAGAAGAAGGCAAAGTTTTTTTGTTTTTTTTTTTTTTTTTTGGGGGGGGGGGCAACTTTCATGGATGCATCAGTGGATGCAAGCAGAAGCGATATGTGTGGTGTGTCCTCGTGACAGCTCAGCAGCCTGCTTGAGAAGAAAAAAGGGAAAACATCCCTCCTCTCCTTTTCTTTTCTCCTTTTTTGCTGCCTAATACTGTTGCTATGGCGTTTGGTGTTCTTCTAATTGGCATATACACACTCACAGCCAAATACAGAACCCATTGGCTGATTTCCCTTAAACTAGGAATGAGTGTAATTATCTTCCAGCTCTCCTCTTTTTTTGTCACCTTTTCTGACCATCTTCACCACTCCACCTGGTAAAAATAGCCACCCACAGACACCCTGTCGGCATCCAACATTATGGGATGCAGATAATGAACAGGCTTATGAGTACTCCACAATGGCTGCCGCACTTGGTTGTCAGGAGACAACAGAAGACACAAAAGAGGGAGTGGAATAGCAGCGGGTGATAATAGAGATAATGGCGATAAAAATACAGTTGATGTACGCTCACATTCCTCAAAACGTGCCATTTCAGCCCTTATTGTTTTATTGTAGAGGGGAGGGGTTGGTTTACAGCTCAATGACATTCCCTCACAATGGCTGGCTTGATATAAATGGCTTAAAGAGGGAATTACAGGGTCTGGAAATTAAAGAGGATGGAAATTATCTAGGAGGAAAAAAAGAGGGCTGAATATTTTACATCAGTGAAAAATGCTGCTTCAAAACCTCATATATACAGAGATACTGAACTGTAATTAAGGCTCCCTTCTCTTCATGTTTGTCATATCATGTGATCTAACTGGAGAGTGTTGCTGGGGCTGACAGGAAAAAAGAGACGAAGGAGGGAGGAAAAACGGGGAAAACATGCGGAGAAAGAAAAAGGAGGGGGTGTGAGCCTTACAGCAGTGAGAGCAGCGAAGTGAGACAAATCCAGTGGAGGAACCCCCCCTCCAGTCAGATGAACATCGCTGCCTCACTCCCTCCTCCTCCTCCTCCTGTCTCCTATGCTGTGTTTTTCCCCTCCTCCCATTCCTGCTTCCTCTCCATTATTCATCAGAGCCCTGAGAGTCCCCATCTCACGGCTCCAGCTGCCGCTCCAGCAGAGTCTGGTGGATCGTCTAGCCTGGCTGCAGAGCCAAAATTTCCACACATCCATCAATCCATCCACCTGCAAGCATGGAGACTTGGAGCTGGCCCTTTTCTGCAGCTAAGGGGGGAAGTGAGCCGTCATAAAGCTGCTCTCTTTGCTGCTGAGAAGAGAAATTCGAGGGGAGAAAAGAGGGGATTTTTTTGGTGCTAAAAGAATCCTTTTTGTCTTCCTCTATTTTTCTCGACTGGATTACAGTTCTGGCTTTGTGTAGGAACGAGACAAAAGAGTCCAAAATGCCTGAAGCCAACTACCTGCTGTCGGTGTCTTGGGGTTACATTAAGGTGTGTGTCACTTACCTACGTAGCTGCTCGGGATACCGCGCTCATTCTATTGTACCTCTCTGTGCGTTGTTGCTTCGAAGATAATTATTTTAATGAAAGAAATTTAGATTTTATCAGATGACTTAATGGAGGTTTTTAATGTTGTGCAAGCTGAAGTGAGCCCAAAAATATTTGAATCATGTGGTTGGACAAGAGTATGACAGAATGGTGTTTTGAGGCTCAGGCTCCATCTTGAGCTCTCTGCAGAGCAGTATGTCTGTTTGGATGTGTGATTATGTGGATGCTTGTGCACGCGCATGCATGCCTGTCATAAACATCTGCTGCTGCAGTGCCTGGGTCTCTGTGTACCACCAAATGCATCTGATTATCCAAACTGCTTTCACAAGTTGAAATTGTTCAAAACGTATATAAAAAGGTATAAACATTGAGCAGATTTTCCTCCTAACATTAAAATTCCTGTACACTAATGCAGGTCTATCTGCCAAATTAGCCCTATAAAAATTTGATTATGTTTAATAAAACATAAAATTAAAAAAAAAATTAAAACATAAAAAATTAAAATTGGTTCCTGTGGAGAAGTTAAGGGGTATTAAAAGCTGATGGTCTCCCATTGGTAACGAATATTGGTTTGCATCATATTTAATTCCAGGCTAAATGGAGGGGAAATACATGTCCCCCACTGATTGTACACAGTAATTAAATAACATTCTTGACCTGATGATATAAGTTGTGTTTTCATGGCATCTTGTACAAAATTTCTCCCAAGTTTTCCCCAAAGTGGAAAATGACAACATTTTTTTTTCTCCCCCTCTTCTTTTTCTCTCCTGCAGTTTAAGCGAATGTTGAATCGGGAGTTGACGCACCTATCCGAGATGAGTCGGTCTGGGAATCAGGTTTCCGAATTCATCTCCAACACCTTCCTAGGTAAATAAAAATCTTGTGTAAATGTATTCAAAATTTACGAAAGTAGAATTCCCTGATTATCTTAATTACCCACCTTTAATCACCACAGACTATAATTATGACTTGCACAATTACAAAATTAGTTGCCTTTAGAGTTTCAAATTTCTCTGAAGGTTTGCCGCAATATTTTAGGAGGCTCAGTCTTTCACATGATGATGAGCTGTGGAAGTTGCTCTGGCTGGCTTTCCTGTGGGGGCGTACCATTAAAATAAAACTGCGCCACAAAGCTTTTACTGAGATGATTTATAAAACATATTTTATAACGGCTTTGAAAAATGAAAGGAAAATATGTTTAAAATAGCTGAAAAATAAGAATCATACTTTATCTAAATGGATTATTTTACAAAAAAAATATGTAAATTCGAAAGCAATGCATTCAGGATTTTTTTGTTCTCAAAAGCTGGGAATAGATGGCAGTGGCTAAATAAGTCGCTTTATGTTTTTATGAAACATTTACCATCTTATGATCTCAGTGTTAAACCACACTTGTAATTGGTATTTTTATACACACACACACATACATATACATATATATATATATATATATATATATATATATATATATATATATATATAAACAATGGTAAGAAATTAGTTTTTAGTGAATGCGCAGACTCAGTCCAAGTAGTACCACAAATAACGTGAGATGTCTGGAAAATCATTTGAAGGAACAATGATATAAAAAGCAACTATTATAATGAATTCCAGACAAACAACTGAGGGAGGGAACTGACTGCAGAGAGAGGGAAATAAATAAATAAAGATCTACAGAGGAACCCCCTTCGCTGGGAGTGTGATAAGCTTGGCAGATTGGGTGACTCATCCCCATCTTAATGCATCTCTGTCAGCAGGGACACCTTGTTGTTCCTTCACCTCTCCCTCCTCCTCTCACTGACCTGAAAATACAAACAGATGACTACTGCTTCAATAAAGAAATAAGGATTACCGCACTGGTAACAGAAAAGGAGAAAATAACAAATTAAAGAAAAGTAAACATTAATGAGAAGGAAGAGATGGGGATAAAGCGGCACAGCAGAACTGTTTCATCCATCCACTGAAATTACCTGCACTTAGGTTTACTTTTTATTATCTTTAGGAAAAGCATTGATTCTGGATCAGACAAATAAAACTTTCATCTGATACTACGATAATTCTGTTTAATGTTGGCCATCTGTTTCTTTTTAGCAACTAGTAAAAGTATTCATGGAACTAGCTTAATTTCCTAGATAAATCATCATTCTTGAATTTTAATCAAGAATTTCTGGCTTTTTGTCAAAGACAACTAGCAAACAGGCACACTATTCAAGTATGTTCTTTTCCTCTGCCATTGTTGTTCTCTCAGGACCAGTTCCTTTTGATCAGCCAACAGCATAACACACCGAGCTCAGAAAACATAATAAAGAGGAAAAAAACAGCCTCCGTCTCTAATGTTGATGCCACTTACAAAGAAAAATGTGGTGATGGATGAAAAGAAATTAGATGGAACTGAAATAAATGTAGGGAACAACACAAGAGATGGAACAAAAAAATGAAATCGATTTTCTTTCCATTGGGTTTGCTGCTTATTGTGATAAAACGCAATGTAAAATAAAATAATGTCAACAACTGTACTAAAACCCTTCTACAGCTCTTATGGTTTGAATAATATGTGCAGGATTTGATTTATATTAAGTAAAATGTAGAAATTAATAACTGACAAATAAAAGCTTTCTCCCTGATTCTATAAATAAATAGCACACACAGTAGTGTTAATGATCATGAGTTACACGGGAGGGTGATTTCTTGCTTATCCTTGTTTTCCACAAAACTCATGCCTGAGAGCTTAATTGCCAATTCTCCGTTGCCAGAGGAGAACAGAGCAGAAAGAGGAAGACATGAAGGAAGGCAGAGACAACAGTGCATGAGAGTGAAAGTGATTAGTTCAATTACAGCTGGTAATTGAATAACCCTCCACACGGGAGGGCAGATAGGTCAGGGAAGAGCTGATTTGAGGCCTGATAAATGAGTTTTCAGTTCACATACATGCAGATAGGAGTTTTCAAACAGGACTGGCTAAGTTCTTCTGACTGAAGTAAATATGGCAATATGCATTTGAAATGCTTTGTGACCAAATCAAATGTAGGCGCTTTAACATTTAAAATAAATATATAGTATAGGTTTTTGTCTGGTGCAACAGCTGACTGCATTTGACTTTTTAAAGCTGCCCTAACTTTGAGACCTTTAGAATGGGAGGGGGAACAATGCAAGGAAGGAAGGAAATGAACAAACACCGTGAGCTCAGAGAAACTGCAGGTGTTTGAGAAAGAACATGTAAAAAAAGGAATGTGTTGAATGAACAAGTGAGAATTATATCCCTCAGAAAATAACCTGCAGCAGGTGTTTCTGCAGTGCACCTGGGTCTTTCTTCAAAACAGCCTATACAGGCCACCTGTAGTTAACTGTGGGGGGAAAAAAACCACTCAGACCACAGAATGAGTCCACACTTTGACTTTTTTTTTACATTCTGTCCTTACACAGACAAACAGAATGAAGTGGAGATCCCATCACCAACATCGAAAACGCGAGAGAAGAAGAAACAACAGAAGCAGCAGCTGATGACACAGATCAGTGGAGTTAAGAAGGTTTCTCATGGGCCCTCGCTGTCTAACAGCAGCATCTCTCGCTTCGGAGTAAAGACTGATAAAGAGGAGGTGCTGTCCAAGGAGCTGGAGGACCTGAACAAGTGGGGTCTAAACATCTTTAGCGTTTCAGAGTACTCCAACAACCGACCTCTCACCTGTATCATGTACGCCATTTTTCAGGTATGGATCGTCCTACTTCTATCTGAATTATATAACATGCACAGAGGGGGGGGGCTGAGTTTTGTTTTTGTTTATGCAACTTTCTTTTCTTAAAAATTACGACTCTGACGAGTATGCTATAAACAGACGTTTGTGATTTTCCTAGGAGAGAGACCTTTTAAAGACATTTAAGATCCCGGCTGATACGTTTGTGGCTTACATGATGACGCTGGAGGATCACTACCATTCGGATGTGGCCTACCATAACAGTCTGCATGCTGCCGACGTCGCTCAGTCAACGCACATCCTTCTCTCCACTCCTGCTCTAGATGTAAGTCTTTCTTTAAAACAAATTTTGTCTCAATTGAACTTAGTATAACTGGAATCAGTTCAATAATTCTTCTAGTTAATTGCCTTTTAGCCTTTCTTTACTTGCACTATTTTTTTTTTAAAAAAGGAACTTTACCCTCTTTGCCAGCATTATTGCATAGATAAGGTTTTTCATAAACACATTTTTGAACCACCCTACTGTTTGGAGAACTTTATGTAATACTGCCAGGTCACACTGCTTTGGTTTTTGAAACATGATTTACTTCTTTGGGCTCCTTTTTTTTCTTTTTGCACATACAGCACCACCAGTCTATCTTACAGCTACAAACAACACAAACTCTTATGTCATTTTCTAGCCATTTGTGTGTTGTTTGGTCTGTTTTTATAACAAAAAACATGTAATTCTGTCAGATTATGGATAAATCTTTTACATTTTAAAAGCTTTATTCATGTCGTATTTTGCCCCTACAATCAGTCATTATCTGATTTAAGCAGACAAATTGCTTGCTTCATCCTTTTTGATATGATATATATATATATATATTTTTTTAGATGAATACTTTAATACTCTTTCTTGTCTTGTTCACAGGCGGTCTTTACAGACCTTGAGATCCTAGCCGCCATCTTTGCTGCAGCTATCCATGATGTTGATCATCCTGGAGTATCAAACCAATTCCTAATCAATACCAGTAAGTTCAAAATGTTACAAAATGGGCCTTTTGCATTTTAATTAACCTAAAAAATATTTAAGATAAACACAAAAACAATTTATTGTAGAGTTTATGTAATCACCTTAATAATTAAACCTTAATTAACCTTAATATGATGTATTTTTAATCACTATGCAGACTCTGAGCTGGCCCTGATGTACAATGATGAGTCTGTTCTGGAGAACCATCATTTGGCTGTAGGCTTCAAGCTGCTACAGGAAGACAACTGCGATATCTTCCAAAACCTCACAAAGAAGCAGAGACAGTCCCTGCGCAAGATGGTCATTGACATGGTAAAAAATTGAGTTTTATTTTACCTTTTAAAAAAAAATAAAAGGGAATTATCAATTAAAAAACTTTTTTTATATTGCACTTTTGATCCTTATCAGGCTTTCTTTATTCATCTTTTATGCAGGTTTTGGCGACAGACATGTCCAAACACATGAGTTTGTTAGCCGACCTGAAGACTATGGTTGAGACTAAGAAGGTGACAAGCTCTGGAGTATTGCTGCTAGACAATTACACCGACAGAATACAGGTATGCTTTACGTCTAAAAGTGGAAAAAAACAAGTACTTTCTATGTGTTACAAGTCTTATATGCTTATAAATAAACTCCTTAGCTTTTTTATTTCAGCTTTACATTTGATTCTTTTAAATCAGTAGCTACTTCTCCTCTTTATTCTGTCACTTCTTCCACACTGTTTGTATTTCTTTTGTGACTTCTGTGGTCTTTAACAAATAAGTTAATCTCACTCTAATGTAGGATTTTATTTTTTTTGTGCCCCTAAAGTCTAGATACTTTCTGAATTTGCTGAAATTATGTGCCAATAAAATATTGAGGCAACAATTTACTGAAAAGCGCATAAGTTTAATTTATGCACAAGGTCTTTTCTACATTGATCAAAATATGTTCTTAAACTAAAAGACATCTCATTTTACAAGTATGTTTGATTAAATTGCAACTATGCACATTTTATAGGTGCTGCGTAACATGGTGCACTGTGCTGATCTGAGTAACCCTACAAAGTCCTTGGAGTTGTATCGTCAGTGGACTGACCGAATAATGGAGGAGTTCTTCCACCAGGGAGATCGAGAGAGGGAGAGGGGGATGGAAATTAGCCCTATGTGTGATAAACACACAGCATCGGTGGAGAAGAGCCAGGTATGTAAGAAAAATTGAACTGCTTTACTGTGCATAAACACACAAAAATAACCTTAACACTTATTCCTTTCTTTCAGGTGGGTTTTATAGACTATATTGTTCATCCTCTGTGGGAAACTTGGGCAGATCTGGTGCACCCTGATGCCCAGGACATTCTGGACACTTTAGAGGATAACAGGAACTGGTACCAGAGCATGATTCCCCAGAGTCCCTCTCCTCCCTTTTACGACCAGGGCACTCATGGACACAGTGGAGGTACAGGTGTTCAAGGAGGAGGGGAAAAATTTCAATTTGACGTGGCTTTGGAGGAGGAAGACTTAGAAGGGATGGAAAAAGATGGCGAAGGAGAGGAAGACGAAGAGGAGGAAGAGTTTGAGGAGGAAGAGGATAGTCTTGGAAATTCTCGTTCTCCTCCTCTGGACTATTTGGACAGTCAGGTGCCTGAGGAGGGTGCCATGATTGAGTCGGCAATAGAGATTGTGACGCATGAGGCATCACCCACAGACACATAGGACTTCCATCATCTGGCTCACATGGTGATTTGAAAGGCTTTTTTTGAAAAAGAGGAAATATCCTCTTGCAGCTGTGCTTTTTAATAAGCCCACAGAGGCAAGGGCTTTGTTTTGGTCCGCACTGGGGCATCTTGCACTTGGGTTGTTGAAGCCAGACACAGATGGTTTTGGAGAGATGGCTTCAGAGTTCTCAGGAATTAGTTACTGCGAACAATTTAGTCTCAATGGAGAAGAGTGGAACTTGAAAGATTTCAGCCAGTTTGGAAAATAGTCTTTCTGGACTGGCGTTAAACGGACACTGACACTACTGAGAGAATTTTTGTACCGTAAGATTTTTTTGTTTGTTTGTTTGTTTTTTTAAAGATACATGATCTAGAAGTAGCATAGAGTAAGATCTAGTGATGGAGACACATTTGTATAGCAAGAGAAAAGTGTTTACTTTTTTCTGTACCTTTTGTCAAAGAACTTTTGTGTGCCTTTTTTACGACTGTCTTTATAATAGTTTTTTTAATTTATTTAACACTCTAATGTCTGTGAAATATTTTCTTTTCCTAAACTAAAAAGAAAAAAGATATTTTGTATGTCAAAGAAATAAGTCTTCCATGTATTGGGCAATAGAGAAATCCAAGCAAACATTAACTCGAACATCTACAGTCAATGGGAAAACTTTACTTAACTTGCTTTTTCTTTAATCTTAGCACAAGTTTTTTTTTTTTTTTTTACATTTAAACATACATTCAGTTATGGTTCATGTTGCATCTTTAGCTTGTTGCTCCATTTCTCAGACATCAGTCAGTCAACGAATGAATGTCAAGCTCACACCTAAACACATTTCTATGTACATCCTTTTAAAACGACTCCACTTTGTGTTTGGCTGCAAACCATTGAGCTTTCCTACTGTTTCACATCTAAAATTGGATCTAGTGCACCAGAACAAAACTTCAAACTTCAATATTTGCAACTTTTGTATCAGGCATTTCCTACCATCTTGTAAAGTTATGATGTAATTTGAATTTGTTATTTTTAGTATTTTGACCCTAATTAAACAGCAGTATTCACATGGTTTACACACCCATTTTGGGTTCGCTAGCATAACCTCAAAACAATCAGGCCAGCTATTTCTCCCTCAAAAATCCCTCCAGTGTTGCTTCTGCTCATTGACGTCAATCGATTCCCTCCCCCGCTTTACAGGGTTTCCAGGGCAGTTGGGTTATTAGGATTGCTGGATCCAGCATGGCAGACTGCAGCCTTTAAAGTGGCAAAGAAAGAAGTATTTCCGTACTTTAGTTTTTAAACAGTCCCACCCAGCATCCAAAATGGCTTCTAGGTTTTCTTAAAAACACAGAGGTGGATGGCTTGAAAATGGTTTGCTTGGGTGTCCTAGTTGTATCAAGTTTCTCCACTTTTATATAGGTTTACTGATACTCTAAGGTACTTTCCGTAAAGCATGCCTAGGTGGCAGTCTAGCATTTTTATGTTTGTATGGGAATGTGTCTCCATTTGTGTGTCTGGATCATGCCTTACCCCACCACTCCACACCTTTGTCTGCCGTTTTTAGCTCAAATTGGTCATTTTGCTGTTTATAACAGTGTGTATTTATTCTATACTTTAAGCTTGTAAATAAGAAATACAGGTTCAGTGTAAAATCTATTTTAATTTATATGCACTTGCATTACCTGGAAGTGGTGGTGTTTAATGTGTAGAAGACTCTGGAATGGAGTTTTTTTTAGGTTTTTTGTTTGTTTGTTTTGTTTTTTTTTACGAATGTATTATATTGTTTTTATATAAATATATAAAAATATATCTAAGTATATATTCGCACAATGTTTTGAGTGCCCAGCAGAGCAGCAGGTATAGGCATGTTGTTGTCACATAAAAACCTTGTAACTCAAATTTTATTTTTACATGATGGTAAAATAGTTAAATATAATTAAAGTTATTAGTATGATGCACACCCCTTAAACCAAAAATGCTGCCACACTGATTTTCTATGACTTTCATCTTATTTACATTTCTATAATAGCTGGAATTCTATATAGGACTTTGGCTCTTTTTGACCAAATAACATCTTGATCTACAAGGTTTTTGTCTGACATCAGCAATTTGGTAACCAGAGGCAACAGAGGACGCTAAACCGCATAAGCATACATACAGGTTAGCTAAGAAGTGCTAAAACGTAGTGAATGCTCAGTTTAAAATACACAATTAGCCAAATTTTGTCAGTGGCTTGTCTTAAGACAAGCTTTTCGATTTAGCATTTGAATACAAGTATGACTGATAAACACAAAGTGATTGTCACCTTTTTACACTTAAATGCACTTCATGTAACAGTAAGGGACAGTCTTTGTAGCATGCTACAATATGCCCAGCACTGATGTGAATTGTTCTGAGTCAACAACAAACCATGATCTTATGTAACTGACTGTGCTAATGTGTGAATTTTTCTGACCAAATTTGTTAGCAGTTTTGAAATTCAAATTTGTCAGTATTACTGTTATCTATGTTCAAAGCTTTTTTGGTCCTAGTTGTGTCCTATTGGTTAGCCAGATTTAGCACTATCTGCATGAGATTTTTATTTTTTTTTAAATTGTCAATAATATGTTAAAGTCCACCAGTTGATGCAGGTGGGTTATTAAATGTTTCACACAATGTATGGTATTATATTGTATATTGTGTCCAGAAATAGATCTGAAATACTTTTCTATGAAGTGATTAAAAGCGAAGCATGAATATATTCCTTCTGTGTCTGGATGTAAATCTATTGCTACATGGGCCCTTCAACATGGTACAATAAGAGATATAATGTTTAACCACTAACATTTTCTCCATGGAAATCTTAACAGTATAACAACTGCCTATCACGTTAATTGATTAATTAGCAACTTTTCAAAAACTTGCACATTCTGTCCACTTGTAAAACTAGCCTTATATTTAAAGAACAAATACCCAAAAACAACAATCCTAACAAGTTTAAGAAAATAAAACTGTCTGGACAGACATTGTATCCCTGACCAAACAATATGTTAGAGCATCAGGGATTTTCATAAACTTGGTTTTTCAGTCAGTCGGACAGCAACTAGCAATTAGTCCACTAATGCTTGGTTTAGTCTTCTCTAAAAAAATAAATTTGATAAATTAATGTTTAAGACAAACTTTAATTAGAGCTACTAGCCACAAATTAAAGATCCATGGAACTTGGTCCATACCGTAAAAATGAAACGCCAAGCTGAATTTCAAGGCAGTGCTATCATTTTATGCAAAATTTAAAAAGCTTTTAATATCTACAATAAGACTCTTTTATATCACTGATGCTGCTGTGTTTTTCAGCATCAGAGGTCTAACTCTAATGTGCCGAGATGGGAACACAGTGTGACACAGACTCACCACATCCCACACAATCTGACACAGCTGTCCTGATGTGACATTAGGCTGTATCTCTCACACACACACACACGCACACAATAACAACAGACGGATGTGAAGTCTCATCCCTACATGCATCTTGTCACAAAAGTCATATTTGCTAATGTCGAAAAGGCTTGAAGACAATTTTGAAAATTAGTTTTTACAAAACAATTTTCACTATTTATAAAGTAGAGAAATAAAAAAATATATAATCTTAACTTATGTAAAAGCTTTAAAATGAGAAACAACTCCCTAATATTTGACAATATACTTCTCTAACTATAAAATTTAGCATTTCAAACAACCAGAGCAAACACAAACCTTAAGAATATTAATGTGCTCCAAATTTAGGTATGAATCTCACATGATGGATTGCATTTCTTCCTGCAGTGACATCAACTGGACAGGATGAGGATGCAGTAAAAACAAAATGTTTTTCTGAAGTAAGTGGCAAATTAAAGCATTTGCTGCAGTTACATAATCTCGTGTACTTTCCCTAAATGTGTTCAAAGCTGCTTTGAAAACTAAATGTATTCACAGAAGAACCAGAGGTCATCCAATAAAGGTTTTCTATGACTGATACTGAGCTTTAGAAAATGGTGCAGCCAGTAAAGTGCAGTTTGTTTTTAAAGTTAATATGTATTTTTCATGTAACAAAATATAGCAACATTTGCTTAAATATATGTATATTTAACAATTTTAGAAGAACATGTACACTTAAAAATAAGTTATTCTTACTTAAAAAAATAAGTAATTTGTGAGCTACAGCTGGTTGTAGCAGCTGCTGCTGAATCTTCATTTATGTACTTGTTATTTAGATAAGACATGGACAATTTCCAATTTTTTTAAAGTGACCAATATCAGCCAATTAATCAGACTCTCTAATAAGAACAATGCAGCACATTCTAAACGTAATATTACCATTTCTACTAGTTCACATTTGAGTGATTATTTCATAATTTTTTAGAACATCTCCATTCTATACCATTTCCACAACAAGATAAACTGTAAAAAAAACAAACATTTACATTGGTCCTCATTGCTAAATGTTTTTACAAGACATCTTTAAACTGACAAAATACAATTTGACCCCTCGTGGATGGTTTCACAGTAATCTGCTATAAAAATCTAAGATTTTGTTTTACAAAAACTCTGTCCCTGTATTGAGAGTATTGAGAAAAGTATTTTAACATACTCCATGACCTTGGTTTCCTTTGAGATACCTTCTATTATCCATAAACAGTTTTATCTTAAATTACATCCTTGAATCTTTATGAGCAGGCCTCTTCTGTAAGAATGTCCAATGACCTATTATTTTCTTACTGTCTCTCTGATTTACTTTTCCATTTACTTTTGATGAAATCTCTTGTAGCTTTGCCTCTGACCTAACCTAGTAAAAGTTACAAATATGATTCGCTAAAAACTACTTGCGTACGTATGGGATAGGAGGCCTCTCATGTAATTCCTTCACAAAGCAATAGAGGTCCATGAGGATGATTGCATTATCTAACAAAGCTAAAAAAAGACCAAATCTTTTCCCAACAGTCTGCGTAAATGACACCACTCAACTTTTCCCTGAAGTGACACAAAAAGATGAGATGAGACATTTTCAGCTCAAAAAAAGGAAATAGCTTGGTTGGAAGATAGGTATTGGCTCAAGGCTTGACGATTCCCTAATTCATCTTCAACTTGTGAATGAAAAAAAAAAAGGTGAATGAAATAGGTGACAAAAAAGGAGGGAAGTGTAATGTGGGTAGACTAAATCAAAGAGCCCAACGCAGAAAATAAAATGTAAAGCTTTCTTTTAACCACAGATCCATTTACAAAAGAGTATACTCTGTTTTAACAGGATCTACAGCAGAAGCAAACTCAAAAAGGGAACCCATCTGTCCAGACCAACTGTGGAGAGAGGACAGGAAACGAACACAAACAACTGAATATTTGAGAAAACAGCATTTTGGATCAGGACTTTTAGTGAATTGTAGCATCCTAATCAGGGCACAAGCTCTATATATGAGGACTAAATGACTAAATCTACTAAATGACTTGACAGAGTGCTTCCAGGAGCTCAGGTACAAAGATTATGATGAGCCAAACATTTCAAAATCTCAACCATAAAGAACCATTCTCTTTCAAATTGGATGGTCCACAAAGCAGGTCCCCAAATAAAGCATGAAAGTGATCCAATTTAATAGCATATTCTAAGATGTACAATTTTTTAAATAATTTTTAAAAAGATACCACTGTGATATAACTGGTTTATGCATGTTAAAGAAAGGCTTATAGTTCATATTAATATTAAGGTGTTAATATATTTGCACATAAAGTTTTATCCATTAAGGTGCATTGCAGTTTTAAGATTAATAACAGTCACAGAAAACCCTGTCAACTGGTGCACATTTGTAAATACACTTATTACTCCTTTTTTTTCTTATGAGCAAACAAAAATCAGAAAAAAATGTTATTAGTAGTAAAACAAAAATCTGAAACTCAGATTTAAAAGAAACAATAACAGAATAAGTCAAGAAATTTGCATTTGATGCACCTCTTCTTATCAGTCATCAATCAGAAAGTGATATAATTTAGAATGAACAAACAATGGCTACATGAAAACTTCAGGTCATCAAATGTAAGCTTCTGAACACTGCGAAGCCTGTATTACTTTACAATTTAGAGATAAATGTGAAATTCTTTTTATAACTTTTTGTTCTAAACTATTTATGTATTTAGGGCAATCTGAAAACAAAGATCTTTTCAGCCTTACCGTCTCTAAACAAAGCAACATATTCTGCATATCAGCAAATTATTATAAAATAATATATTCCACAAAATTCCTTAAATCTAATACAAACTCAGGAGTTAATATTATTTTATAAAAACTTTTGTCTATCAGTTATTTGACAAAATAAGGATAACAGAGAGCTTGGCAATAAAAAGTGTCTTATTGTTAAAAAATGTTTTCTATTTAAAGTTTTCATTGTTAGTATGAATCTGGTCTTACTGTGTTTAACCAGCCTTTGATGTTAAGAGATTACTGAGAATCCAAATTACTTGAATGTCTTGTACTTTTAAATAGCCAGAAATGTGTTATAGAACAGTAAGTGGGACAGAGCTGCAAAGATATTCAGCAGGAACATCCAAGAAAAGAGCAACCCACTTTGTGTGCAGGACAGTAAATTGTATTTGTTCAGATATCACAACCGTTGTCTTTAACTTCAAACAGAGTAGCTAAAATAAAGGTTTATGATCTACTTGATAAATAAGAGACAAGGCTAACATTTAATACTGGTCCTTTTTTAGTCTTGTCCATCTAGCAGCATGCAGTTATGACCACACAGGGTTAAATATCTTGTGTTTTACTCCAAATTATGTGGCCTCTGGTTTTGCGTCACTGTGGTTTTATAGCTGGCTGTAGGGTCAGCAAGGTCAAATACTACTGCTGCTCTCAAAGGAATACACTGTTAAACGTGATGTTTTAAAACAAGAAAATTAATGATCTGAAGAGGACCATTTTGTAAATATGTTTATATTTATTCAAAGCTTGAAATATTTGGGAAAAAAAATCAATTTAAAATGAGTCTTGTCAGTTTTGTATTTGGTTTAGTGTTTTTTAGGGAATGGATTCAATGCATCTCTGTTTCCCATAAGGCTACAATAACCTTGTAAGTAAAGCAAATAAATACACATGTAGTTATTTATATCACCAGAGCCAATTAGAGGAGAGACTATAAAGTGGATGATGGTGCACAGAAACACCAGTGACAGTCTGTTTGAAGAACCTCTGCAAGCTCGTATTTAAATGCTCCTGACTGCTACTGATTAGTTGCAATTTGTAACCAACTGTAATTTCAAGGAGAGTATTTTTTAGACCAGACATAACATATTCCTGTGTAAGAAGAAAAAAATCTACACAAAACTTCTGTTTTCAGCCTAGCAAAGCTCAGAATAGTAGCTATACTGTAACAACAGACAAGGAGAGGGCTGTGTGCAAACATTTGTTGTCATAACAACCCTAGCACGAACACATTTAAATAGTTGGAAGACTATTTACAACATTAATCAATTTGGACTGTAAGGCAACGTACGATACAACCTAACTGTGCACTTACATGTTAGACCAATAAGGCAAATTTAATAGAATAGAGATGGGAAACAGTTTAAAAACAGATGAAAAAATTATAAAAATAAAAACAAAATAAGCAAACAAAATGGTAAGTTAAGTTGCACTGGCTGAGCACACAAAACAACATGTATAAGTTGTCACCAGGCATGTTCTGCGAAACTTATGTCTTCACTAAAAACAACCAGCTCTTCCTGGTTAACCTGCATGCTGCAAACCTTTAAGAATCTACAGCATCAATCTCATTTACAATACTAGGAGATATTTTATGCTTTCCTAACTGGAATGGAACCAAACAACATTCCTGTTGGACATAAAAAGTTGACAATGCCACAGCTGAATGTGTTAAGTTTAATGTGCAACTATACTAACCCCAACTGCATGTCCAACCCTGTGATAAAGCACTAAGCCACAAAAAGATAAAACATAAAAAGGAATTAAAAAAGCATAATTGTGCCCAACTCAATTCTGCTTTAAATCATTAAAGAACTACTTCACCACACAAAACTGTCCATCCAACAGAATTTATTCCTTTTCAATTTAACAGCCTTAATCAACTAAGCACTTCAATTGATCATTGACAAAGAGCAGAAAGATATTTCCCTGCAGGGCAACAAATTGTTTCTGTTCCCATATGATTTGGTCTTGTCACGGTTGTGTTACTGCACCCTTTGCTTCCAAGCTTGGTAATCATTAGTTGTTCTCACGCAACCTTGCCAAATCAGAGATCTGCAGCACATGGGGACAATTTTTAAGCTTGCGTGAGAGTTTGTGAAATGACACGTGTGTGCGTGTCTTTTGCTCATTGTTCTTGTGTAATACAATTTCTTATAATAATCTGCTGTATTTCAAGGAATTTAAAGAAAATGGAAAACACACAGGTCATTGGCAAGGCATAAACTAGAGTCAAACCATTCATGAGGTCATTCTCTGACCATTATGCAATAAGCTAGGATGGTCTAATGACCTCTCATTTAAAGCTCTATGCTAAGAGCTCCTGTTTGTCAGGTCAAATTTGTTAATTTAAACCAGGGGTGTCCAATCCTGATCCTGAAGGGCCACTATCCTGCATGTTTTAGACATTTCCCTGCTCTTCAAGTTCTACAGAAGCCTGGTAATCACTCAGTCATTCAAATCCAGTGTGTCACAGCAGAGAAACATCTAAAACATGCAGGATAGTGGCTCTCCAGGACCAGGATTGGACACCACTGATTTAAGATGGTCCCTAAAATCTTATCTCTAAGACAAGTTGAGAGTAACATCCTTTAATTATCAAATAACTGAAAAAAGTACAGCAGAAGGAAGATTATTCATTTAGAGTGGAAACATTTAACATAATTTATACAGCAAGCTCAGGAGTACATTAACTATCAAGCAAAGACGCACATTTGTAATTCACAATAAATTGACTGCTAAAAGTAAAAAAGGAAAATTCTGCAGCCAAACCACACTGTTAGCAGCTTAACATTTACAGAGGATTGAAGAACACCAGTCAAAGTGATACATGTGCTTAATACAATACGGCTGCACATAGAGAACGTGAAGATTATGCACAACTCAGTCAGATGGCACTTAAGATTTTAACTTGCATATTCATACTGAATATGTTTACTTTGGAATCGTGTAAAAAATGAAAAGTTGTATATTTCTTACCTATGTAATACGTGAAGCAGTCTGCCATGTTGCACAGCGCAGAAAGACCCCGCAGTGGCTCGAGAGAGGGTCCTTTATATCCACTGAATAACTTGCCAACAGGGGAGACAGAAAAAAACTTCAACATTAAAAACCAAATGTATAGAAAGCCAACAACTATGTTTATACACACAAAGTTAACTCATTCAAGTTTAAGGGTCTATTGCAGGTTCCTGTTCAACTAACCACCACCAAATTAGAATGCAGTTTAAATTTACAATTGAAATGTTTAACTTTTTAAGATAAATTCCCTTTTAATAATAATAATCCCAATATGGATAATTAGTGGGGGAGCCTGGTTGTATGTGATGGAATAGTTGAGAGCAGTTTATGTTAAATTGAGTCCCTTGAGTGTCCTACAGTCCGTCTGTGGTCTTCTAGCTCAATGACACTATTTGTACACCAGTGGCAGATCAAGAGCAACGTATAACCAGTTACAGGGATCCCTATTAATCTTTATACCTTAATTAAGCACATGTGTCACAAATAGTTGATCATCTGCACGACTTCCCACCAGCAAACATAAATATTAAGTCGTATTTGGTACATTGTGGCCATTTTAAAGAAAGATTTGTGTTTTAAAGGTGAATACACCATAAAATGTTAGACACTTTGCAAAAGAAAAAACTGTCCACATTTCAAACAGTCTATTTGACCTGACCATATGTCAAATCATAGAAATGTAGCTTCAAAAAACATTCACATCTTGACATAACTCTGCAACTTAAACTCAAAGACAATGAGCCAGTTATTGCACTGCACTGACATGTTAGATCAATATGGTGGTTATGGCAATATATGGAAATAAGGAACTTCTAGCATGCTCAAAGGTTACAGAGTCTAGCTTGGTTTATAGCAAAATGAGTCCTCATTACCTATAAATATAGCACTGAGCCTTTCTCACGTGGGCAGCAGCTCTGTCTCCATTTGACACAGTTTGACAAGATAAATCCTAAAATATATCCCATTTATATTTTTCGACAGGCATTTGTCTGTCAGGAAGCGACAGAGGTGGAAGAGCAATGCTCAGCTTTGTCAGTGTTGCAAACAAGCTCCAAATGAAAAAGACAGCATTTGCATATGAATAAAATAAAAAAGACAAAAGGCAGCTCTTTGTAGGTATGGGTCTTTGAGAGAATATCAACATGTAAAAGTAGAAAGTGCAGCTTAACAAACAGAAAATCAGTTTTTAGTCAGCTTTATTTTATTTTACAATTTTAACTTTAAACACAGCATTGTTCCGACAGTGCTGAACTCTATCAAAATGTGGCACAGACTTATTTAAGTCACACTGTAGTATTTAGTTTGGTACTCAACCCAGTTTTAGAAGAGCCATGTTTTCTGTATGATGTTCTCATAAAAAGAGGTTACATAAAAACAATTCTGAAAGAGCAAGCCATGGGCAACCTACCAATACTTGGGCAACAAAACAACTATGTCATTTTGTCATCTCAGTGTTTATTACACAGGTCTGAGTCCAGCCAAAAATGAATGCAAATTATTTAGAAAACAAACAGCTTTGTCAGTGGAGCTGCTGTGGAACTACATCTGGATGTTACTATATGCTAATGCAGATGTTATAGTCTGAGATTTTGTATCTCATCTTAGTCTTTTACTTCCAGATGTTTAAAAAAATCTTGAGAAAAGGGAACATACAAAGCACTGAAACAAGCGACTTTCTTGTGGTTGGAACTGAGCGTCTATTGAATGAAAGTGTTGATTATCTGTATTTGTGCATAAACACCACTGCTGTCACCTTGGAAGAGATGACACATCAATGTTCACAACTTCTTTACACTGCCCCCCAGTGGGGAAAAAATAAATTGAGGATTACAAAGAATATATTAAGTTATCAAGGTCAAATGCTTTTATTTTGCTTCAATAAAAAGTTACAAATTGAGAAATACTGTAAGGTTTGATGTGCAGGAAAATCACTAAGAAGAATAAAGCTCAACATTCAAAGTAGACATTAAAATGAGCTTCACCCACAAGCTGTCAGAAGCAGGAAAAATATAGATTTTACCAAAATAAAACTTAACTTTACACAAATATACATGTTTTTACATAAGAGTGATGGACCCATCTTAGTCTGTTTTTGTGGAAAAGCATTTATTCCCTCCATGATTTGATTAGTCAGTGATCAACAGTGTGAGTGAATAAGCACGCATGCAGAATGAAGATTAGAGGAATAAAGAACCAGACAGAAGAACTCGAAAACTGGGATTTTTCTAACGCAGAGACAACCAAGTACTCTTTGTCAGTCACGTTGCTATAGCAACTGTGCCTTGAATACAGAGACACATTCTCTAGATATTTCTCAGTGGGATAACATCACGACAGTCACATGCTGGCAATGTCTCGCACAGCACGTACTAGCAAAGATAAAATGACAAACAAAGACCAGAACACATTCATTCCTGCACGTGCAGCTCACAACTGAAAATAACTGAAACTTGATGATTTTAGAGATATGAATATACCATTCACCATTTTAGACTGAAAATGGGATAATGTTTGACTCTGTCAGCCTCACTAAGTTGACTGGAAACTCAAAAACTTTATGGGACAAGATGACAAATGTCCAGCAGTTTGAAAGTAATGCTTTTCAGTGTCTTTTTATGCTAAACGTGGTGTACAGCTACCATTTTCTATTTTTAAAACCACTCACTAGAAAGATAAACATCAATTGTTTTATTACAAAGAAATGAACAACTGAGAAACACTGTGTTCTTGTGAGAACAGGTTGTGTTCAAGTCAACAACAACACACTGAAAAACATCCTCCACAAGCAGCACTGCAGTATCTAAGGGACGCACTGGTTTGAAACAAACCCCATCTCGAAAGAAAAAGCCAAATGCAACCCTCAAAACCCTAAAACCTGACATAAACCGATGCCCAGAAGGTCCCATTTTAATTGTGTGAAGTTAACTGGTCAGTGTTAATCTTTAACAAAAAGTCAAGTGTGCCATCTGTTTTACAAAAACCTCTAAAACTCAGTAGAGATAATTTACTTTAAGAAAATTAAAGGCCAAGCATTTCTAAGGACATCATCATTTTAGGAGAAAAGTGAGGCTCTTTGTGAGGAATGCTTATTTTATGCAAAAACTTTGCTAATGCTCTTTTGCAATCTTTCATATTCATTTATTTAAGGGTGGGAGGGAGGCAAATAACTTTGAAAATAGAACTAGTATACATTTAAAACTAAAATTATTCACACAATTATGTAGCATTTGCATTAACATTATTACCACTAGCTTGACTACTGTTGGAAAAAGGTGAAACAATAAAGTTTAACAATACTCAAACAGGTTAATCTCCTGGTGGAAGAACTAATTACAAAGCTGTACCAGTCTTATGTAATAACTTTACTGAAAATTCAATTCAGTAAATGTTTTAAACTGAGAAGAATACTGTTCTGTTTGCAAACAAACAGGTATCATGCTGTGAGCACTGTGGATGCATGCATACCAAAACCAAATCATTTAGCATGGCAGCCATCATCCGTGTAGCTGTTTATTATAAAACCATCAAACACGGCCATGTTTGGGCCTAGCTCGGCTGGTGTCATCCTCTGATTTGAAAAACAGGAGGAGCATTTTCCATCACATAACTATTATTGGGTAACACGCCAAAATATTTTGATTACTTACCTCGGCGGCTTTGGTAAATCCCGACCTGAGGCAGCGTGCTTCTACCTGCGCAGGTGTTCTGAATGAGCCCAATTAGCAGCCAAACAGGACTTGCAAATATTATGAAGACATTTTCTAAAATTTAACCCATGTCAAACTGTTGTTAAAGAACCGAAGATGTCGCCTCAAGTTTTTTGTTTTTTTTCTTTGATGATCGGAAGTAAAATCACTCCTGATAAAAGTGATCAAAATTATGAAATAAGGAAAAAGAAAAAAAAAAAAAAAAAACAACCCAGCAATGTAATAGCCATATGACTTTAACACAATACGAAAAAAATGTATGAAATAATAATTCAAGTTTTAAAATGTGTGATTAATGTGATGATGTGAAATATACTAATGAGACAGTTGAATGTCAAAATAAATATGTAGGTTTAATCACAGTACAGGAGATTAAACAAAATAATCTTTAAGAGAAGAACGTTAAAAGGCTTCCTCAACTGTAAGTACTTTTTTTTTGACAACATCAAAACAGTTACCTTAAGCTAACTATGGTTAAAATATAAACAAAGTTGGTCAGCTTTTAAATGTTGTTTTTACTAGATGAGGTAATGTAAACTCGTATTTTGATGTACATTAGTAAATTGTAAATTTAACAACTTTTCCCCATGATTGTTTGAGTCATGGAGAAAAAAAGTGAAAGCCTGGAGAAACAGAAAAATAATTTTGGGATTATTCAGTGACTAGTACGTAAAGCCTTTTGTGAACTTTAAAATTTTAAGTAACTCCAGTCTTTTGCGGCCTTTTACTATAAATTGTGTACTTCCTGTCCAAAGGCTGGTGAGTGTATTTTAGGCTTGAAGGAAAATTCCCACAGTTGATGAAATACTGTGTAGAACATCGTAGTTCTCAGAAATAAATGAGTAAAATGTCATTTTCTAGTAATAGAAACTTAGATCTTTCTCATTGGACTTACTGGAAGTGGTAAAATGTGGTCAGTGTAAAATCCTAAAAACATGTTAAACTGGTAAAAATGAACAAGTCTCATAATTAATGTTTCCTCAACAGGTATTATTCTCAATAAAGTGTCAAGCCAGAGACATGTTTGTTTCACAATTACATGTTAAAATACTTTAGACAAAGAGTAACACCTTATGCAGAATAAGAAAACAGTTTTATTTCATATTTTTGTAGTTTGTTCTTTTCAGATGTTCTTAAACCATTTTTTGAACAATGTAAATGAAAAAGCAAAAATGTTATTTCAAGTTTAATTCACCACATTTGAATGCAGTCAGGCTTTAGAGCCAGAGGGACACAAATTGTACTGCTTTTTATGAGTAATTTTGTTTTACCAGAAGTATATGCAGCTCAACTGGACAATATTAATTATTTGTACATTAATAATTTCATGATTAATTTGTCTCGTTTTAGCCTGAGGAAGTTTGAATCAAATTATCAGAGGCTAGACTGTACCCCATCAGCAGGTAATAATTTTTGACTCCAGTCAAACCATTTCGAAGTGCAATCTTTCATTTTGTGGTTGGAACGAAGCAGGTGTTGTTGCATGTGACGACTCACATGGAGCTGCACCTGAGTTGTTGGCCAAATGTGAGATCTTTGAACACATCGCCTCACGGGTTCGAGTGTGGAGTTTGCACGTTCTCCCAGTGCACGCATGGGTTTTTTCCACAGGTACTGACCAAACACATGCATGTTAGGTTAACTGACAACTCTAAATTGTCCCTAGGTGTAAGTGAAAGCATGAATGGTTGTCTGTCAGTTTGAGTTTCGACCTGCCCAGGGTGTATCCTGTCTCTTGCATAGTGTCCACTGGATATAGGCACCAGTTCCTCTGTGACTATATATAATAAGTTTTACACTTTTACAAAAAAAATGCATTATTGCATGTTTTTATAAACAAATAAGAGACTCCTTTTTAACAAAATGGAGCTGTTAAACCAAAAAGGCCGTCTACACATTAGTGTTTGAAGAAGACACATAAAACTTAGCATTGTGTTGGGGAACATAAAAACACTGGCCAGAGAAGGTATTACATGATAAACTAGGAATGAAGTTTCAGTACTTGGTGTAGTTTGCTTGGAAATTTGGCCTGGGAAAATTTCTGATCTTCATTTCCTGTGTAGAGCTGAGAAAACCCTCCAATGCAGCTTTATCAAGAACTGGATTCTGGGATCTGTTCATGGTGCCATTATTATATCCCAAAACACAAATCAACCAAAATTTTATGACCACAGATACGTAGAGTGAGTGATGCAGCTCTTTTTTCCCCAACTCAATGTTTCACTGGAAAAACATGCATCCTGGAAGAATATGGATATTACTTTGACTGTAGATATTGTGTAGACCTTTTTGCAGCTGAGTCACAGCTCCTACATTCATCTTTCACCCGAACAGCCTCCACTTCAAATTCTGCAAAAATGCTTAGGAACGAGTTAAAAAAGCATAACAAAGAGTCTGAGTTGTTTATTAAGCCTCCAGTCTCTCAAATATTATTTTAATGGACTCTGACAATAGCTGTGTGAAGCAAACCACACAAACCTACAACCAACATGGTCCAATTTCTGACTAACATTTTGGTACCACATACTTTAAGACACTCTTGCTCTGTCCATGCTTAAACAAGTCAGAGCTGTTTTGTATTAGGTGGATAGTCATGATGTCATGGCTGACTGGTGAATTTAATTGCAAATCAGCAGATAACAGGTGTGCCCAGTTAAACCATTATGTAAAATTAACTTAAATTTTATTTCACTATCCTCTAATGAATTGTAACACTGCTAAGATATGTGCAGCTAACTTAAATTGTCTGATTAATTAAAAAAAACGGCAACAACTTTGAGCTGCTTTTGGTGTGTCATTAGGTGTGCTAGTTTAGCAGCAAATCCCAAATGTGTGAACATATCAACATCAGATTTCCTGCCTTGTATGGGTAAAAACAGAAAGTGTTGCTGCTTCTGAAGAGGGAGTGAGTCATTGCTCTTTCTTTTGCCTTAGACATTTCACGGGAAACTCCTCGTCTTCTAGTGTAAATAAAAAAAGGCATTTCCAGAGCGTCACTCATGCAGACCTATTTTTAATTCAATTTCAATTCATTTTTTTATGTAGCGCTGAGTCACAACAAAAATTGTCTCAGTGCACTGTACAAAACCATTCACATACATTATAAAAGCCATTTAGTAAAGGTTATCTATCTAAGAAAGCCAGCGGATTGTGCTGAATCTTCACTTCGTTTCAGTCTCCCATCCTAAGCAGCACACTGGCAACAGTGGAAAAGAAAAGTTCCTTTAAACTGGAAGAAACCTCCAGCAGAACCAGAACCAGCCTCAGGATGGGCAGCCATCTACCTCGGTCATCTAGGGTTTGAGAGGGCAGGAAAGAGACACAGACAAACAGAATGACTGGTCCAGGTGTAGTTTCCATTGAAAGAAAGACATAGAAAAACACGTTAATGATAGAAATAATTACAAATATAAACATGGAGAGTAGAGCGAGTAAAGTCAGCAGCAGAGTGAGGGAACGTGGTCAGTTTGTCCATTACTAAAGGATAGCTCAGGAAACCCAACCCTAACTTTCATTATAACTCTGGCAGCAGCATTTTAGATCAACTGAAGACTTTTTAAAGAGTTTTTGGACACCCAGATAATAAAGAATTACAACAGTCCAGCCTAGACGTGATAAATGCATGGACCGGTTTTCCTGCATCATTTTGAGACAAGATGTTTCTAATTTTAGTAATATTAGGCAGGTGGAGAAAACATTGTTAATCATGGTAACATTTTTAATGTGGGGGTTAAAAGACAGCTGTCTAATAACTTTACCTCATGGAAGCATATATGAATTAAAGAGCATCGGTCAAAGCACTGATAGTAGCACTGTTGCCTCACAGGAAGGAAGTTTCTGGTTTGATTCTCAGCTGGGGACTTACTATGTGAAGTTTGCATGTTCTCCCTGTTTATGTGTTTTCATAGAGTCTGACTTCCTCCTACAGTCCTAATGCATACATGGTTAACCAGTGAGTTGTTAGTATATGCATGCATGGCTGTTTCTCTTGTGTTGAACTGGTGTCTTGTTTTAGATGTAGCCCCCCTCCAGGCTCCAGCCCACAGGCAACCATGCAATCTGTTTACAGCTTATTAAACACAAATGTTTCTGCTGCCAAACACAACTGAATAAAGAAATGTGACACTGATATCAGACAATGTCATATCAAATCCTTTAGTTATTCTGCATTTTAACTCTGTGAAAAGAAGAACCGTATCCTAACAGATAACCCTACGACTTTCTCAGATTCCACAAACACACGTGGTGTTTTTGAACAGATGGGAGATCCCTCTGCAACTTTCCATTCTTTTTTCCCATTAAGACAAAAACTTTTGAGCACTACCCGGACTGTGACTCAAGTCCACCTTATGACCTGTTATCATAAACCAGGAAGCAAGTTCATTCCTCTGTATTCTCTGAAAAGGATGTCAGATCCAGGATTTTGTATCTAATATATCCTCCTATTTTAAGATGCCTCATAAATTATATGTCCTGTTAAATGCGTCACAGGAAGGCCTATGCAGACTCCTTCTAACATGTCACAGTGCGCACACGCACACACACACACACACACACACACATACACATACATAACCTATATTAGTAACATTCTTGTAGGTGTCCTGCCAAGAGTGAGCCAGTAAGGAAGCGTAGGCAAGTTCATTATTTGTCCAACAAAAATTTGGCATTAGAAGATGTTATTTTTTCCTTGTATGTATTATTGGATAGAGCTGTTTCTGTTTTTTATTTTAGCTTTTTAGCATTAACTTCAAACTGATGAGTTACTTAGCAATCTTCTTCATGAGAATCACACAAAAGTCTCTCAGAAACAAACAACACTATTAAGCACTGAGCTAATGTTTGTGCTAAATCAACTATCTTTAAGATACTCCTTTAAAACTCCCTGCAGTGAGCTTGTATGACTCCATTCTGTCATTTC
The DNA here is from genome assembly GCF_001649575.2 of Kryptolebias marmoratus. Lineage (NCBI taxonomy): Eukaryota > Metazoa > Chordata > Actinopteri > Cyprinodontiformes > Rivulidae > Kryptolebias > Kryptolebias marmoratus. The sequence goes on along the minus strand of NC_051453.1, from coordinate 4,619,298 downwards.
AGCCAGCATGTCCAAGCAAAGTACAGAACCCTTGGGAGTGGCTTAATTTAAACTGCTCCACTGTTTATAGATATAAGCTGATTGTATAGCAAGTCTAGTCTGTGTTTATTTAGGCCTTGGCCCTGTGTGGAAATGGTAATTGGTGTGAGTAAGAGGGACGTATTGGACTGGTGTTGACATCCTGGAGACTATTAGCGAGACCACAGAGCGGGCTGGTGCAGTATCAGAGAGATGAGCTCATCTTTTCCGTTCCCTGAACTGAGGCTGTGGGGAAGAACTGGGGTTTCACAGGGGGGCATGTAACTCTGAATAGGGTTCGAGGTTAGAGAATAAAGCATAACAGTGTTTGTTTTTTCACTGGTGCAACAGAAAATCAAGCTGTGGGAAGTCAATAATTCAGTTTAATATTTGTATATACACTGACCTCTGACACTGTTAACGATTCTTTTGACTGGCTATAGCACACACTCACTGACAGCCCCATCAGCTCACCAACATACGGTATTAAAAAGCTTTATTATACAGTGAAACTGTTGAGTACTGTGAAGTTTTAGCTCCCATCTTTTCTATTATGAACACTAGGCAGTATTGGGCAGCTAAGATTATAGCAGATCCCTCTCACCCTGGACATGCACTGTTTCAGATGCTTCTTTCTGGCAGGAGCTTGAGGTCCATCAGGAACCAAACCTCAAGACACATTTTTCCCACATCTGCTGTGTGTTCATCAGAAAATCCCCCTCACTCCTTTTGGACTTAGACAATAAATGTCTATTATCTAATGTTGCACTGCTCTGTTCACTTTGTCACATTTGTATTTTCTTGTATATAGTCATTTTCCTTGTATATATGTTCTTTTTTATACTCATTTACTTGGTATATCTTTGCATTTGCTCCTATTATTCAATGCCTGAAGCCAAAAGTAAATTCTTCATAGCTTTATAATGCAGTGTATATCTACTTGGCAACAAATGAAGCAATCTTCAATCTTCTTCAATTAAGCTCAAATTAGTGTCGTCATTTAACCAATCAAGGCAAAGTTACTTATAGATGTACTCTCAGCCCTCCCAGCATCATCAAGTAATCAGGATGTGGGTCCTAATTACTCAGAAAGCCTTGATGCTTGGTGTGGTATGTATATGTCTGGTACATGTGAGCCTCCTAGGGCAGCAAGAGGAGTAATGGCAAAGAGGTGTGCCTGTATGGTGGTACTAACAGACAGAGAGAGCATCGTGTGTGGCTGGACAGCACGTAGGCACACAACACAGCACCCTGCCATTGACACGCCTTATCTACGTGCCTTCTCCCGCCACGGAGCAGAATGTTGTTATGGTTATAGTGCACTCACTGCTGCCATTCAGTGGGTGAGTGTTTGCCGACGTACATTTAATGACTGCTGGCTAATCATCACTCTTCATCAGGGCACTTTGGCTATGGGGAGTGATGGAGTGGGGAGGTTTGCAAATATTTTCCTCTTTGATGGTCTGCAGGAAATGGCTGGAGGAGGACTTGGGATGTGAGACGTGACAGTTGCAACATGAGCTCAGGGAAATCCCAGCATAAGGATGACGTTTGCTGCGTGGCATCTTAGTTCAAAAACACGTTTTTGTTGACATTTGATTTTAGATGTACTCCACGCGTGCAGAAAAGTTGTTGTGTGAGCTGCTCTGTTGATTTTTGGATAGATCAAAGTCAGCAGCACATTTAAATTGATTTTTATAGACAGATGGAAAACAAACAAACGGACAAACAAAAAACTGTTGTCCAAAGAGTTTTACAGTTAGGGACACGTGTCACCATCGTCTGTAGTCTGACTTGTGATGGGCTTCAGCTACATAGTCTCTCTGCAGGCCTGTGAGCTGATAGTCATGTGATAATGAAGTAATTTTTCAATTATTTTAATGATTATTTATTTGCTCGTTCAATGCAAATACTGAGCAACTAATAATTTCTGAGCTCAAGCTATTTTGTTATGAACATGAGAAAAAATATTTCAGCTTTCTCATTAGAAATAAGTTTGTTATTTTGATTTATTAATTAACTTAATTGTTTTATTTTGATTGACTTACAAAATGCTTTGGCACCCACTGTTGCCAACACAGAGGAACAAACACAACACGTGCAGAGAAGTCACAAGGAAGCTGAGGTTTACGTGAAAATGGAGGCTGGAACTAGAACACATTTGATGTATGATCATGGATTCAGAAACCTGAAATGGCATCACCCTCCTCTCCCTGTGGCTCCTCGCTTGCCTCATCAAACAGTGTTCCTCTGCTATAAGCAACTTTCCATTTCTAACTGTATTCGAAGAGCACCAGCGATGACCCAGTTGAGTTTGTCTGGTGGGTTCTGCTGTTTGTATAAACAGTGTTATGCCTGCAAATAGATGCAACACTGCGTCTGTGAAAAAGAAGCAGGTTAGAGCAACACTGCACCCTACAGGCAACAGGCAGGAGCAAAGGTGGAGAAAAAGTAGGTCAGAAGAAGGGAGGTGAGGGTGTTTGTCAGTGGGTGGAGACGATTGAATAAAAATCCAAAGAAGGTGATTGGAGATGAGCAGAAAGATATACTGGTAAAGATAAAAAAGAACAAAAGTCTTTTCATTTGATGACTTTTACATTTTTTAATAAAAAGAAAATGCCTATTTTAAACACTGTTTTGCAATTGGCAAGGAAAAATAGAATGTACCAATAATGAGAGTATTCTTGCCCAGAGTTTATTTCTGAAATGTAAGTGGTGTCTATCTAAATGCCAAACGCTCTCAGGAGAGAGTGTTTTACTGTGATAAGAACCTGGAATGTGCAGCACTGTGCTTGAATGTGACAGTGATATAAAATGTCATCACTGTCACTGCAGAGCTCAAGTTTATAGTTTAAACTCAAACGTATTGTCATCAACATGTTCTGTCACACCATACATACAGGAGCTGTTTAAAGATTTAAAATAGGACTGACATTATTATTCAATTTTATCTGACAATTAATGATCAAATAATTGTGACTAGGTTGTTGTTTGTTTTTCACACTTTGAATATGAAAACAATATAACAATATATACATATATATATAAAAAATTCCCTTCTCACCCTCCGCGGGTGGTCTTTGTTTCATCCTCTGAGCTCGGGTCCTCTACCAGAGGCCTGGGAGCTTGAGGGTTCTGCGCAGTATCTTGGCTGTGCCTAGAACTGCACATTTCTGGACTGAGATGTCTGATGTTGTTCCTGGGAACAACATCTGTTGTAGCCACTGCTCCAGTTTGGGGGTGACTGCCCCTAGGGCCCCGATGACCACAGTATCCAGTCTGGGTCCTTAGGCAAGACCCTTTGAGTTACTGCCTACCTCATACCATGAGAGAAATAAATATGAATCACATGCCGGCTCAGATGTTGCCCGGCCAAACAAGGTCTGTGTCAGGTGCTGGGGAACCAGAGCACCCTGATGAAAAATGGGCTACTGGAACAAGACGGAGGACCCTAGTCAGAGAGGTTACATGCAAAGAATGCTGGAACAATGGTTACTTTGACATCCCCAGTCAACCCTGACTGCCAAACAACTAGTAGCTCAGTGTTCCAATATCCACAAACGGCAACTACTATCACAACTTGAGATTGACGAGGTGCAACACAAATGCTATGGCAAGGGGGAGGAGCCAGGATGCCAGGTTAGAGGGGCCTGTATGCAGCCCCAATGAACGAACCATCTAAACAGCCACTGACCTGAGAGATAGAATTGTAGCCCGGATGGGCAGTAGACAACCCCGATGCCAATTACATGGAAGATGTGAATGCAGCACTGAGAACAATTCCCACCACCACCATAACGCAAACCAATGAGCTGATGACTCAGCATCAGTGATCCTGGAGATGCTTGGCTATAAGAGGATGCTTGGCAACCATGAAATTCGATATATATATATATATGTGTGTGGGGGGGGGGGAAACATTAACCTTTTTAATTTTGTGGCAAGCGCCTAACACCAAACAGGTGAAAAAGTGAATAAGAGTGAATAAGATGCTGAATGTTATAGGCACTACCTTTAGGTAAAAAGCAGACAACATCAATTATCTGTGTATTATTTAGTATCTTGGGTTTATAGAGAGTTTAACCTGTATTTGTAAACCAGCTTGTTATGATGTCTTTGTTAAAGTAATATGTTTTAATATTTTTAAGCAAAATGCATGAAGACATAACATATCACGCTTGGAGAAAAGATGATTGAGTGCCACAGATTATGTTGCAATTTCACATAGAAAAGACCAAACAGGAAGTTTGACATTCAGAAATAGAAGTTGTTAAAATTAGCTAAGATTGCTTTTGTTAGTGGTTTTTTATTTAAATATAAGAGCAATTATCTAAATTTAGACATTTATCAATGCTCAGCTGTACAAGAAATTTTGGTTTATTAAAAAGTCATCAAATTCATAATGTTTTCTGCTTTTATTTTATTTCATACTCCTCCACTAGATAGGTTAGCAGTAAGTCAGGTACAAAATAATTTTATATATTTTTACATATATATATATATATATATTTCCTATAGATCAGCAGCATTGATGGAAGTTAAGAGAATAGACAAGTATCTGCATCTTTTCAGTATGTCTGCCATTATTATTTTTATTGAACACTAGATGGCAGCACAGGAAATATATGTTTATTTCCAAAGTGATATAACCAGAGGTGAGGGGGAAATAAGGAATTAATTATTAGATAGAGCAAGACATAAATTTAAGAATAGTTTTTAATCAGGCCTAAACATAAATTGAAAAGTTTCAGGTGTATTGTCTTCTGTTTTATATGTGGAAAAAACAATATCCTTGTAGAAAAATTGATTAATATGTCACTTTTATAAGCATATTTTCACCAGCACAGGTTAAATAAAAAACAGTTCAGCAACATAAAGTATCATAATGGAAAAGATTTAATTCATTCATCTGTTTGTTTGTCCATCACAGGATCAGAACAGAGGCATTCAAGGCAGCCAACCACACACATCTACTCTCATACCTGAAGTCAGCTCAGGTGTTCAACCACACAAAAAAAAGAGTTTAAATCAGGTAAGATTCTCCAGCAAAGCATGTGTCATATAAATAGATTAAAACATGCTGTTAAAACAAACTGTTAATTTATTCGGTTAGCTCCTCTTATAGTTCAGGGTTTCAGTTGTAGCTTTTAAAATAATTTAAAAATCTCTGACAAATGATCTAAGTCTACCCACAGGCTCATGTAGTTTAAAAAGGGAAAACAATAAATAAAGTGAGAAACCACAGAGCCTTACAACTCTTAAAAATAATATCTTGTTCTCCCAAAACACCAGCAGATGGCAGGATTTGTTTAGCTTTTTCCTGGGAACTGATTAATTTAGCTTAGCTTAGCCAGAGGTGGGTAGAAAGAAGACTTTTAGGCATCCAAATTTTGAAGGCAGATTGTAATTACCGTGGTAAAACAAGATCAGAGGCGCTCATAGGTAAAAATAGCAGAGTGTCGTCAGAAGCTTCAGGATGCTTTCATTACTGTGTCAGAAGCAGCACTTTGGACCAAAACAACTGAGTTCAGTTTCTCAGTTACTATAAAAAGATCATTAGTCACCTTAAAGAGTACAAATTTACAACTGTGATGCTAACCCAAACCTAAACCTTCTGTGGAAATTATTACATTTTCTATTAAACTGTTTCTTGAGTGTGTGTGTTGTAAAATCAGTTCATTTTTTAGTTGTAGTAGTAATGCAAGTATGATAGGGAATTATGGACATATTTTTAAAATCATTACCTAAACAAGCACAGTTGCCTCTCAGCAAGAAGGTTGCAGGTTGACCTCCTGACCTTTACTGGCCTTTCTCCAACTACTCTCCTCCCACAGACCAAAACCATGCGTGTGAGGTTAATTTATAACTCTAAAATGGTCCCTAGGTGACCAGCTCAGCTTCCCCGCAACCCAGAAAGCAAACAGCGGGTAAAAAGAAAATGGATGGATAATATAGAAAAAAATATACAAATAAAAACTTGCTTTTATGTTTTAAGATTCCAGCAAAATTTTGCAACTCATTTATTCTAAATGTTTTTATTTTGTTTTGTTTTTAATTTGTCCTTTATAATTTTTTTATATAATTATAATTAATTTTAGAAGTTTGCTTTTTAAGTTTGCTTTTTAAAATGTTGTCAAGTTTTGTACATTTACAACTGATGTTAAAACAACAAAAATATATTTACAATAACATTTATTTCTTATTCAGAATTAAAACTAGTTTTTTTAACAAAACTCAAATTTACTGAAATATTACATGTGTTTTTAAGTAGATATGATAAACTACTAGAATACTAATATAGCATAATCCATTTTCTTTACCCGTTTCGCCTATCTCCAGCCAGTATATCATTATGCTTGTATTAATTTACATTAAGGAATCAAACACTGTTGTTTACTACCAACAATATTGTAGCCAGTTATGAAACATATTGGACTAAAAACAAAACAGACAAAAAAGCTTACTGTGTCTGTTCTAATATGTTTCCAGTCATTTTAATCTTTTCATATATGAAAATACTTTCTTTGTTTCTGGACTCTTTTTATTTTCTTTTGCATACCCGCATAAACCTTCTTCCCTGTAGCCTCTCATAGAAAATTAATCTGCACACACACACACACACACACACACACACACACACACACACACACTTCCTCCCAGGGGCTAGTCTGTTGGTTGCAGCTGTAGCCTGCGTTGCTTTGACGTCACACTGATCAATCCTGTTCCCAGTGCAGCGGGTAAGCACACAGACAGAAAAAAAAGGCTGCTGAGTGAAACAGACTGTCAGAGAAGGTAAGGTGGGAGGGAACTGGGCGGGGGGAGGAGAGAATGAGAGGGCAGTGTGAAACCACAGTGATATTCCGTGCAGGGCAGGACGCAGAGAGGCACGCACTATCAGCTGCTACAGAAGTGATCACTGTACAGGACTCTGCAGGGCAGATTTTTTTAGGCAGCATTGAATGTGCATCTGTTCTAATCGTGGGATGTTACATGAAGTACTCTCCCATATATTTCTTCCTTGTGGTCAAGTAATTAATGTCATTCACCGCTGGGCAGACTTGGCTCACTGCACTGACATAAGGTAGGGTGGAAGGAAGGGTGTTTGCTACATTTGTGCAATTTTGTGTTTACTCTGTACATGTCTTTTGGCATTTTCAGTGCCTCTCTTTGCATGCGTAAACATGTCTGTATATGTAGTTATTGCTCAGTTACTTGTCAAGCAAGAAAGCTTACTAATGCACCGTCTTCTTGGCTCATAGTGTCAGGAGATTCAAGCTGTAAGCCATGTGACTCCACAAAGAGCTTCAGGGATTGGCTGAGGTCATCTGTGACCTCAGCATGCAGCCTCTGTCCCTCCTCACAAACACACACATGAAATCCTCCCTCCCTTCCCTCTCTCTCAGTCTCTCCACCTCCCTACCTTCCCTCCCTGCCTCTGTTTTTTTTTTTTTTACTTCAGCTAGCTTTTTCTCCACTGCTCAGCATCCTCGGCTGTGTGTAGGTTAGAGCCACCGCCGCCGCAGCAGCAGCAGCAGCAGCAGCAGCAGCAGCAGCAGCAGCAGCAGCAGCAGCAGTTGCTGTAGCAGCATCCATGGCTTCAACCTGAGCTCATATCAGCACGTAGCCTGGCCCCTGCCCCTCCTCTCTCCTGGTGTTTTCCTCCCTCTTATCCTTGCGTGCTGGTTGACAGGCGGCGTCTGGGGGGTGTTAGAGGCTCTCATTTAGCCAGGGCGTTAGCCACAAGCGCACAGCTGCTCTTCTGCCCATCAAATCCACTGTCTTATCTGTAACCGGGGGCTTCTTCTCTTCTCCCCCTCCTCATACGTCCTGCTTTCATTTCAGGCTCCTTGGAGATAGAGGAATGCAAATCTGCAACCATGATGGAAGGTAAGATTTTTTTTATTATTATTATTTTATTATACTGTTTTTTTCCCCCTCCCTTAATAAATAGGGTAATCCTTCCTTATTTCCTTGTCCTACAGTGTCTCATGCGCTGACAAGACTGAACATTGTGTGTGTTTGGGAGGTTCAAATGTTGTATAATACCCAGTTATTTTGATCCTATACATTTCAATGACTTGCATGTTGTTCCTAGGAAAGGACACAGCCACAGAATGTCTACCACAGAGGCACAATGGCGAGGCTAATTGAAGCATGTACCTTTTGTGAATGTGTGTATGTATGTGGTAGGGGGGGGGGGTGCATATGTCTGAGTGCCCCCCACTCCCATTTTTCGCTTCCTACCGTGGAGGATTATTTGGATTTTTTGTGCAGAACGGCTTACATGCCCAGCTGGCTCGCTTGTATAAATTCTCTTTGTATGATGTGCACTGAAATGCATGCTCTGTGCTCACACTACTGTCACATTGAACTTGGTGTTCTCATGAGAACTGGGTGTCTTTAGGTTCATTCCCTGCACCCCGTAGTTGAAGTTACCCATTTCTGTTGGATACAGCAGTAATAAAGAGGATCATTTTGGTATGATGTCCCTTTAATTGATGACATCATCAGAGGCAGGCCGGTGAGATCAGGATGAATCCCTACGGCTCTGCAGCTGGCATATGAAACCCTCAACCCATCTGTCCCATTTATCTTTTGTTTTCTGTTTTTTTTTTTAATATTTCAAGACATTTTATATTCAGTCGTTATCTGTTATTCATATCACCTGAACAAAGTGAAGATGTTTTTTTTTTATCAACCTTGAATTATGTAAGAATTCATGGGGAAAGATTTGATGCTGCAAATATAAACGTATCAGTCAAACATCATGGTCATTGCTTACCATCTGTTTAGAAGTATATCTTCTTGATGGATTTTGACATTCAGAGCTGTTTATTGTGCTACATTTAACACATAAACTTAGCATTATTGTGCCCAGGAAGAATCTTATTAGCAGGTTGTCTGGTTGAGTGTGGTTGCTTAGGAATTAGTGGATGTAGTTGCTTTCTGCTCATTTCTTGTGTAGAAAAAAGCTGATAGATTCACAGAGAATTCCTTATTTAGAACTTTACTGAAACTGTGGTTTCAATAAGTTGGGTTTTCTGAAATGCATCGATGTATTTTATTCACAGTACACTGACTGTCCTAATCCACTTTGCTGGTTTTCATGTCTACAGGATTTGCTTCAGACATTTCATAGCACTTTGCCCAAATTATAGCACTAATAATAATGTTTGAGATAAACTGATGTGATCACTCAACTAAGTGGTCTTGTAGATCTGTTGAACTCACAAGTCATGTTGAAAGTTTTATTTGTACAACACCATAATTTGGACCATTTGGCATTTCCATCCTGATGTTTTTCATCACTGACTTGATGTGGAAAGTTTGTGTTCTGGCTGATACATCAACACTTTTCTGAAGTGTTCGGTTGTGCTGTAATTTCAGGCTGTAATGGAAAAGGCTAAAGTTAGCCAAGCAGAACAGAGTAGGTTGTAATGACAGCAGTTATCAGCAGCATCACTGTGAGTTAAACACCAATATGCAACAATAAACCACTCAGTTCAGATTTTCTGATAGGTATATGCTCTTTCTGTCTTACACACACATTACAATCATTTTCAAGAAGCTTGTGTTGTTTATGAAGGTATACAGTGACAGCACAATACTTGTCTGAGAACTACTGTTTACTTGTGTGTTTGTCTTGGTCACATTTCTCCCCTGCTGGGGCACAGCTATATTTACAGTATTGATAAAATTATTGCTCAGTTTTGGTTAATGATCCAAAATCACAAAAGCAGAGCTGCCAGTTCAGTGTAATTCTTCTATTTGACAGTGCAAAGTTTTTTTTCAATATAAGCCTTCCAACTTCATCTCTAAAGTGGAAAATAATGACTTAATTAGTTGTTCCTCCACTTCCTGCAAGTGTGCTGTCTTGTCACTGACTGCATTTGTCAAGAGCCAGGTTGTTAAGTAACAGATGCAGGAGGAAAAGCAGACTGTAAATGCTTCCCTTCCATTAGCATGGCTAGTACAAGCTTAGCATAGACTGCGTTACGGTAGGATTACAGTCAGGTGTTAAAATTGCATGCTAATCCTTGTTAGCTCTGCTTTTTAAAGCCCAAGGCCGTAACCAACATGGTAGTCTCTTACTGACACACAAGGCTAAAAGACGTGGGTAGGTTAATTAATTTTAATTAACAGTGGAAGAGGTGAGCAACCTCCTTCTCGTCCTTCTAACACCTCCTTCCTTCCAGCCTTGTCATATTGAGTAATGCTGTAAAATAAGGCTCCTAATGTTATTACTTCACCTTTAACTAATGGTAACTTAAGTTAGCTACTTTTTACTTTGTGCTGGGATTTTGACAACATTTAGTAACTAGTAGGTTACTGCTTGTTTTTGTCTCATTTTTTAGGCTTTTATTTGAAAGTTAGTCATATTTAGTTCTGTTTATCTGACTTAATGTAACTTCTTGTGTTTTGAAAAACAGTACACACTAATTTACAATTATTTTAAAAACATAAGTTAAAGCGCAGCAGAAAATGCTAAAATTACCTCGAACTGTGTAGAGGTATAATATATGATTGCAGAATTCAAAGTATATGGTATTTTGGAATTTGATGTTATTTGAGGTGTGAATCCTGTCTAAACTTTTTTGTATTCATGAGAACCTATATTTGATTCTGCTCAAATATGTGTTTATATTTCTCTCACACTCTAAAGTGCTGTTAAATATAACTTGGTAGTGTATTAGGTAAATGAATTGTTTCCTATTTTTAACTTTCATCTACTCAGTTTAGTATTAGTAGTTTGACTAGATAAAATGTAAACTAGCCATGCAATTGGATGATATAACTTGATATAACTGATATAAAATCCCTTTTCAGGGATTTTGATTTGAATTGTTATGGTTTGCATCTGTTATATTTCAAATGCTTTACCGACAGTGTGACTTTTCTTCTTGAGCTAAGATAAAAACTTCTTCTTGTATTATTTAGAAAAAATAACCCATCAACATTCAATATGCTTAGTACTCTGATATTTTCTCATGCACCCCAGAGCCAAAATGCTTTGCACTTTGTACATGCTTATGTTTCCAGAGAAAAGTCTTCTAAATTCTAATGACCTGATGGCATTTCCTGTGGCTCTACCCTAGAAGAACAGTATAGTCTGAACACTGATAAGGCTAAAACAATAAAAACATCAGAATGTAAACATTTTGAGGGTTAAATGGAAGAGGAGGGCCTACCATAGACACTTCCTGGGCTTTCGACACATAGTCTTGTTAATCCTCCTTACTAACAGTAGGAATTAGACTGTCTCGCTGAGCTTGCTTGGCTGAAACTTGGATAAACCCTGAACTGGAATGTGCAAAGCAGAGAGCCATATGGTGGGCTTTACTTTATTTCTTTAACAATCTGTTAGCTGAATTTACTTGAAATTATATATTATTTCTTTTCAAATGATGAATAAAGCTTAAAGTTCCTCAAACAGTACATTAAAATTTCTTAGTACAGTGTTGGAAATTATTTAAGTTCTGAATACCTCTGTGTGTCAATTGATGACACAACTTTAGCTGCTGACTCAGCTTTTAACATCATTTGTGCATTAATACTATCTTTTTAGTTGTTTTTTTGCAGAACCATCATAGCATTGCTGCTTGTAAAGTAAGACATGATTGTTGTTTGTGAGTCTGATACAAGGACTTCATTTTACCATTGATCTGTTGCTGTACAAATCTCTGTTTATAAACCAGATAGAGTTTAAAATTATTTCTGGCTGCACAAATCCAGATGTTGAACTAAACTCAATCAGCATCATAACAGTGACTAGATTTATTTTTAAATGAAAGTGCTTCTTTTCTGTTACTTATTTCCCTTTAGGTTGTATTTGTACCACAGTTTGAAAAATATGGCAGTGGACATGATTTCCAGAAAAGTCAGACAAATGACAGCTTGTTGTGTAGACTTGATTCCTTTAGCTGCATCCCAAAAACATGCCACAGATAACACAGTTTGACAGGCATAAAGTATTTTTGCAGCAACAATAAGTTTGCCAAAGAGCTCTTAGCTAAATACTTAGCAAACTGTAGATAGATCAAGAGAGGAACTGGATGCATCTCTCAGATCTTTTCTTTTTTCTTTTGCTATTATAGTTTTGAGCCACTTCTTCTTTTATCATCTACCTTTCTGTTTCCTTGTTTTTTTTTCTATTTTGCTTCAGGACAAACTGAGTGCTGAAATACTAAAACCTTTAGCTAAAAAAAAACTTAAAACCCTTGAAAACTGCTGTTCAAGCACATTTAAAAATGCAAGAACATCTGTCTTAATAGAAGCAAATATAAAAAAAAGCTTTGGACGTAACTATATAGTTTATAATTTCTACATGTTTACAGAACTTGGTTTCAACAGCATGGTTATAATCATTGCAATCAATTTTCTGTTATTTTGAAATTTAATGTCATAGACAAAATACTGAAGATTGTAACTGGAGACATACATTTTTGATTTACCTGTTGCACTAATAAATACCAGACAAATATCACTGACATGCTAAGATTTCTTTTGTATTTGTGGTCTAGCTATAAAACAAACAAACCAAAAAAAAAGCTTTAGAGTATAGTTACTTTGAGAAGATTTGGGCTGTTTATTGAGTTTTCAATTCCTTATGTCACTCTTAAATTTTACCTGAGAATTCAAATTCATTTTGTGTGAAAATATGTACTGTATTGCCTGTTCAGAAATGTTATTATACCATAAAAATGAGGTTCAGTGACATGCAAATCTCAATAAATGTGTCTCATAGTTAACTCTGCTCATTTTCTACCTTCATCCTTTGTTTTTGTTTTTATTTTTCAACACATTTGTACTGTAATTCTTTCATCAGCATAAACATTAGTATTCAGAAGTGCAGCACATTTTGTTATTGAGGTTAAAGAGTTGGTAATGGTACAATGTATGTTTCCTTTTGCACTCTGTTCTGCTACAGTATGTGCTCCTCCCCAGCCCAGATCCAAACTAATAATCGGAAGTCTTGTCATTGGTCCAAACACATAAATCATGTGGGCAGCTGCATTTGAATCAGAGTTTTTCTGCCTACCAGCAAATTTATGATGATGTGAAACAGGGCAAAATACCACGGATAAACATGAAATAAATGTTACATTTCTGCTCTCCCTCAAAATGTATTTATTTTTTGTAAATCCACACATAAATTAGGTGTTTTAATAAGGGCAATTTGGTGGGGAAGCGCAGTTGTTTTGTTGCAAAGCTGTAACACAAAGTATTCACATCCATCGTTGGATTTCTGACATTTTCTGGTGTAATTAAAGGGAGTTTTTGGTGTAGCCCACACACAGTTAAAACCACAGGGATGGAAACAGTAACAGCAGCTGGATTTAGTGTTGGTAAGACATTTCTGAACTGAATGCCCAGTGTTTAACAGTGAATACAGCAAGTATGAGCACTGGCTGTTGCTAGGCATTGTGTCTTAAGTGGAATATGTTCAAAGAATGGGAAGCTAATAGACAACTTCTGATGTCAGGACTCTGGTGCCTGTATGAGTCATTCATATTTTCTAATAATAGCAGAAGTGTGAGCGTAGATGCTAACACGACCGTAAACAATGCTGTTAGGAGATACAGTATATGTGAATTTGTGTTGGGTCATTAGTGTGTGTCTCATTAACAACAGGGAGTTTATAGTTAAGCTTCCTCAACAAGGTTAGCAGGGGCAGAGAAGAGAGGAGAGGGTGAAGAGGAAGAAAGCAAAATGAGCCTTCTTGTACTTGTTAACATCATATTTAGGTCTAATCCTGTTTTACCCCTTACCCCTAATACTTAGCCCGATTTCTCCAATCTGCATATTTACACCATGGAGATTTTTCAGAGGCACACTTCAGAGCTTTTAAAAGATTTTCCTAGAAAGTTTTTAATCCAGTGTGAACAGAAATAATTTATGCTGTGCATGTTTACTAGCATGTGGCTAACAACACAGATATTTGTTTACAGCTTATTATATTGAACAATAACAGTAAATTAGTTTCCAATGGATTGATCAAAATCTAGCAGTAGATAACTGGATTTGGCCTCATTTACGAGCACAACATCGTAACAAAAGGAATTTTATTCTATTCTTCTGTAGGCACACCCACTTTCATACACACACACACACACACACACACACACACACACACACGTCTCTCGCACATAGACAGGTTATGTAAAGAAGCTCAAGATTCTCAGCAAGATAAAAAGACATGTTTGCATAATCCAGTGTCAGCAAAGGGGTGGAGTAGTTTTCTTAATTATGACTGTATCAGTGTCTTGGTAAAAATGAGATTTATATTTTCTTAAAGAAGATGTCTTTTTGTCAGGATTATATTTTAAATATTTCATCACTATGCATAATTTGGTCACTAATCTTCCATTACTGAATAATGTTTTCAGTGCACTAGAGATGCTTTCAGACTTCCTATTTGTGTTGGAGTGCTTTTTAAATAAAGATATCACCCATGGCAAGTTTAAAAAAACAAGATGTTTTACAGATCCCTAACCCAACAGGCTGAGAGGGTTCCTTTTGGTTTTTCTTGTGACAAGGTCCTGTGCTATGTTGCTGTCAGAGAAATTGATGATTCGCAGTCTTAAATGAGCAGTCTAATTGAATCTTGAATCAGTGTTTACTGGTGTTGTGGTGAAGATCACATTTATCAGTGTGGTTCATTGTATGTTTAAAAAAAAAAACTGTCTTCAGTGGATCATCAACAAGCAGTATTGAGAAATGTTTTGTTTTTTTAATAAATATCCAGTGAATAGTGATGAAAAACAGGTTTTGCTTTTTGGAATGATTTATTCCAATTAAAAGATGAGGGCCAATATTGTTTTAATTTCACGGTTGTACATCTCAGGTCTTTGGTGAATACAGTATGTATGTTGACACACTCCCAGCAAGCCTTTGCAGAAATTATATACTAGAAGCAAATATAAAATAAATTAAATTATAATAATTAAAAAGTTTTGTTTTGCCATTTAATCAATGACATTTTTATTGCAATTCTTAATATTACAGTAGAAACCTATGATATTTTCTCTTACAAGGCTCATTACTATCATACAATGCTAACCCTAATCCACCATAAGATCCGTACTTCATCACATTTATTACAACAAATCTTAGCATTCTTGATTGAATTTCATTAAAGTTTGCTTCTATGTTTTTCTGGTATTTAATTAAGAAATGCATCAAACTTGTACATGTAGTTTAGATTCAGATTCTTTTTGTTTGAACTAAATTATTCAACAAAAAAAGAGGTTGTTTCATAAAAATAAACAGGTGAAACAGGCTGTCTGTTATACCAGATGTTTTATACTGTAAAGGAGGTCCTGATATATGACTTTCAGGTAATTGAGTAAAAAATATTGATTTGTTGCATGAAATGTTAAACTGAGCCAAACATAATGGATAATCCGAGTGGAGGAGTCCAGAGTGCAGAGCATCTTAAAGGGAAATCAACACAGTACTAAATTACAGAAGAGACAATAACACAGAACAAAGCTAACACAAGAAAGGGGTAGAAAGAAAAAGCGAGGAGTGTCCCAGGAAGGAGCAGGGAAACAAAGTGAGGGCTGATGGAGACAGAAAATGATATCAAGTGACTGGCCAAGTAAGAGCATGAAAGTGCAAGCGTTGCATGAAGAGCCCCTGAGGTGGAGGGAGACATGAAAGGAGAAAGGACACAGCTTCATCACGAAAGACCTACTTTTTGTTGACTCACTTCAGTTCTTTGCATTATAAGAGAAGGTTTTTACTTTCTCTTTAGAGAGGAAGATTTAGAAACTGAAAAAAGGTGTTTTTCTTTTGTAGAATTTGTTTCAAAATATGCCTGTCATTTTTTCTGTCATCACTCCAGCAGCAAAGTCATGCAAGCCTTATCACTGCCATTTCTGTTGTCCTCTACCTCACGCTCTGGATACATTTCCCACTTTTTTTCTTCTTCCTTGAGTCTTTCCTTGTCTCTAATTTGTGTCCCAGTAAACATGACTCTATTTTCTGTTCCTAATTATTAAAGGGCTGAAAACAGGCTGGCAGAAAAGCCTTCTGGGAAGTTGGCTTTATTTGGCAATTTAATATTGATGTTCTTCTCTAGATAATGTGTTCATCTCCCAAGCTGACACTTAGTGCTTGGCTCAATCTCTTAATTTTACCTAATGATGAAATGAGATCAAATCACACTGCTGTTAGACAGAATATATGTGGCCTTTTTGTATCTGTTTGTGAAATAAACATCCTGTAATCAATAAATTGTGGCTTTGGAGAGTTCACCTGCTTCCTGCTTGCCTCACCACAGTTACACATTTTCTGCAGTACCTTTTAATTATTAGGCCAATAATATGAAGTTGTTCTGCAATGACCAGAATGAAACAAAGACTGAATTAAAATAACAATAATAATAATAATGCCAATTACAAGCAAGATACACTTTTACTTGTGAG
This sequence comes from Kryptolebias marmoratus, assembly GCF_001649575.2. NCBI lineage: Eukaryota > Metazoa > Chordata > Actinopteri > Cyprinodontiformes > Rivulidae > Kryptolebias > Kryptolebias marmoratus. Next base: position 4,602,850 of record NC_051453.1, on the reverse strand, counting down.
GAGTGGATTTTTTTTATTACAGTCAGACAACTGTAATAAGCCCAATGGGCCATTTAAAAATGTTTGCTCTATTACCCCAGAAGCTGACATGACACTCAGTGATAAGGACAATTGAATAACAAAATATACTCCAACAAAACTACCAGCATCACTTTTATTTTTCTGTATAGGAATTCGTCTTCATGCCCTTTCTATCATGTTCCTAGTTGTTTGTTCTTATCTTTGGGTGCTAGATTCATTAAAAAGACATGCATCTGCCTTTATTCGTGTATGTGTTACAGATTTATTCTTTGCCATCTCTGTGGACTTGTCGGGGTCGAGCTCTGCCTGCTTATTTGCCCTGTATGGCCAGAAGCCATACCAGTGCAAACAGATGTCATTTCCAATCAGCTGAGGATGCACTGGCGCAGTGATGCAGGGACAAAGCAACAGGAAGAGATTAGCCGTGTTTAGATTGCTACTGAATGGTTGAGAGATGTAGTAACGAGGGAGGAACTGAAAGGTTTTCGGGACAGGAGAGACAAATAGGAAGGGGGTAAATTTAAAGGTAAAAATATTTTTGAAGTTGTATTATTTCAAACTTTAAAATAAAACAGAGACGTTGGTTTTGCAGCGGTGTCTCACCAGCTGTGTGTGACATGTCCTTGGGATGAGTCTGTTTGTTCTGTTACCATGACACATTAAACAGCTGTGCTTTCTGTGTACATTAGACTATAGACCTGATTTACAGCCATGCTTGTTCTAAAGAATCCAAACAATATTTCACAGATACTTGCCCAATTCTTGGATGTGGAAGTTTAAACACGATGTACTGGATGCACTGAGTAGGTTTTTACAGACGTGACTCTTATGTTGCTGCAGAACGTATTTGTTTTTCTGCAGCACAATTTAACCTAATTTTTCTTATTTTCAAACTTTAAGTGTGGTAGGACTTTCTTAATAATCCCATACAAATAAATCTTGCTGTGGAAGTAAGACAATCATTTTAAAAATGTGAAATCTTATGGCAAAACTCATTCACAAAGCAACAGGTTATAAAAACACATTAATCATGAACTTCAGCAGCTACTTCTTGAAATAATCCACAATACGTCATCCACTCAACACGTTTGTGTTCATCAGACTGAATGCGCTCTTAAAATTTTACGCGTTTGTCTTTGTGAGATCATAAATGATGCTGAAGAGATGAAGCCATCCGGAGGATGAATCATGGCAGATACGATTTCATTAGCAGACATCAGACCAGACCACAGGTTAAAGAATCCATTGATTTTCACCCAGTCAGCAGATCTGGGACCTACATGAGGAACTGAAACAGAGGCACAATGCACATCAATCAAACTAAATCACAAAGTGACTGTTACATGCTGCCATTTGTGTTTGTAAAAGTGACTGTATAGAAGTTTTCTGGGTTCTGACTCATTTATATCAGTATTATTCAGCTATGCTGTTAGGGAACCATTTTTTATGAGGAGTCATATACTGTTCTTGTGAGGAATATAATCAACTGTGCCTTCTGTTATTAGCATGGTTGTGTTTAACCTATAATATTTCTGTTTGGCGTAGTAGTTGTTTTCACAGCTTGCAGCCTTGTAGTACTTCCTCCACATTCAGCCCCGAGATCTCTGCTGTAACCTCCGCTGATTACAATTATTTTAGGTTTAGTGCAATTGTGTAAAAATCAGGCCGTCATACACAGAGGGCAGTTGATAGGTTTGTGCAGTATGACTTAAGCTGTTTTTCTGCCAAATATGATTATGTTCTGGCCAGATATATTATAAAAATAAGAGCTTGGCAAATGGATTTAAGTATCACAGTGTTAGAGAAAGGGTTTGGTCAAGTAGTTTACTATGAATGATGATGCGTTTGTATCTTGATTAATTTCCATTTATGGTCATTTTATTTCTTTAAAATTCATTTTGACTTACACTCATTCATGAACTGTTGATTTAACTAGATTCTTGTGATTATAAATGTCAAAACTTTGGCATGATAAACAAGAAAATACCATGAAGACAAAAGAAATGGAAACAAACGATGTCAGTTGAGTGGGGAATATCTTTCTTGTTAGGCCTCCTTGATCCCTTCCTCCAGCTATGACCATTTTCTCACAAATTGATGTAACTGTTGAGATGGCTTGACATTTTTATTTTGGCATTATGAACCTTTTCAAAAAGAGTTAAATAAGGTACTTTGTGTGCATAGTTTAATTTGGTTAAATTAAATAGGAGTAGAGAAGAAAATTACATTTCTTGCTTTACTTCTTGTGCATGTGTTAACCTTTCATATTTAAATACTTTATTTCTCTGTTGCTGACTAAACCTGGAAACTGTAGCACCTTTGTTTTCTGAAGTTTATTTAATATGATGATATGCATTGAACACACACAGGATCTTTAACAGACTATTAACACCGTTTCTGAGAGCTTTTTCTCCGAATTGTCTCTCTTCAAAATCCCGAGGCTCTCTGCAAACAGTTTGACTTGCGAGCACGTGAAACCAAAAATTGTCAACAGCTTTCAGAAACATTTTTGTTCATGTCAGATTTTTCTCTAAACAAAATAACAAGCAAGGCTTCATTCGAGTTAGCCCACACACAACAACTTTACTACTTTTTTGGGCTATAGTTCGTTATAAATAAATCTACATTTTTTGCTAAACTATTTGTTAATTTAAACATAAGTGAATTATTATGTACAATATAGGATTGATCGGCAGTAAACTTGCAGTTGCACTCCAGTTCCTTTCTCAATTCTGGCAGCATAGATATGAAACGTTTTAACTTTGTTTCATAACCTGGTTCTGTCAGAACCCCATCATTTATAAATGTCCAAGGCAAGCCATGTGAGAATATTCTCTGAGATTTAGTGTTTTATTAAAATATGTAAAATTGGTTCTTTCATTTCAATTCACTGACCTAAAATTTAAACATAAAAAAGAATAATAAGAAGAAGAAGAACAAGAAAAGAAAAGCTACAGTTCAATTCTGTTTCACATTTTGAGCCACAGTAGGTGGTGGTTAAAGGAGATAATCCAGTTTCAAGCAGCACCCTGCAGGCTGACTCAAGATTGTAAAAGTAGAATCGTGTTGGTGCAAACTTACATGCATGTGTGTGTGCACACTTTGTGTGTTTCTGTGCACAAGCAATTATTTGAGAAATGCCGTGTCATGTACTTCAGTGCAGCTGTTGTTATAGGATTCTCCAACAATGGCCCTTTCTGGTTTTTTTGGAGTCACCAAGTTACATAACATGCCGTTACTAACAACAGTCATGTGCAACCAAGGTTAGCAACACAGACTGAGCAAAAACAAAATTTAAGAAGGGATATTTTCATATTATATAAAAAAAGCAAATTTTTCACATGTTATTCTTATTTGCCTTTTCTAACCTCATTTAAAGCGACACCTTTCAGTGGTGAAATGGGGTGTGGGGTGACCCATGTTCCTAGATGTTATTTATATACACATTGAGAGTAGTTGGATGCAGTGTGTGTAGCCTTGGTCAATTTGTGGGTTATATAAGACTTCTGCAGAACACAGAGCTACTGGGCGTTAAGAGTGACACTTGAATTGATGGTGTGTTTCATCTAAGTGGTTCCAGATCTTGTGGTACTCATCATGGTTTCACTCCTCTTATTACACTTTTCATCCTCTCATTTTAGCTTTAAATGGCATGGCCTTCTGCTGTCTGTGTCTCTGAAAAGATGCTGTCTGAGATTTTCAGTAAGCCCCCGTCTTAATGAACAATAGACGGTCAGATCTGCCATTTCTTTTAGCAACCAAAAATCTGGCCTAACCTATAATCTGTGTGTGATCAGGGGAGGGGTGGAGTCTGTGGTCTGCTCCCACCCGAATAAACTGAGATTAGATTGTCGGGAGGAAATAAGGCACAGGAATTTGGGCCAGCTTTTTCGGATCGCATCTCAATAAGAGAGACAAAAGATAAAAGAAAACATGCTGCTGATTTAACACATTTTCAATCACTCTTTAAGATTTTTGCAACCTTTCCTGTTGTATTACTCCTTTAGTCCTTCCTCCCAGCTATCTGTTCTCATTTTCATAATTATTTTTTTTTTCTACAAACAAGTAATTTCCTGTTCTTCCCTCTAGGCACATGTAAGAAGGATGTGATTTGGCTTCAAAGGAGCAGCTCATACATATCAGTTTTGTGTAAAAGCTGGATAAATCCTACAGGCATAAACACACATACAGACCCCCTCCCCCACTCCTCCACACACACACACACATACACACATGTATACATGTTTGCATGTGGGAACTTCTCATTGTGCATACTCTTAAAGTAAATACTCATGTAGTGTCACTCACCTTTTCACTTTTTCTATAATTTGTGTTTAAGCTTTTTATTTTTACTATAAATTTGCCCTAACAATATTTTTGTAAACAAGTTAAATAGCTCATGAAATATGTGATTGTTTTAGACATGTATGAGAACAGTTATGCATACTATAATTCAAAAATGCTTTTCTTTTTTTGGTTTATGCTACTATCACACTTTTTGTGCACTCTGTCTGAGATGCACAGTTTTAGTCCCTGTCTCTTTAAAGCTCTGCTCCTGCTCTGATTGGTCAGCTGACGCTGGTCAAATGACAACAGATTACAGTGCAGCGACTCATTATAGCCACTAGGCAGGCATTAATCATATAACACAGAAAAACCGGGGCATCAATGTTGTAAAATAAGACTTAATGTGCTTAATTTGTTATCTCTACTTTTCTTGTAAAAGTGTTTCATTTACTATCAAACTAATCAAAAGACAAAAATACTTGAGCTAGTGTTTTAACACCAATTCCTATCCAGGATTGTTTTCTTGGACAGAGGCTTCTAAATGTTTGCCAAAAATAGTGTTGTCTAGCTTGCCTTTGTACTTTTTTATGTCAACACAGGAGTCCTTTCACAAATCCTGCCTAAAGCTAATTCACAAGAGGAGGAATAGTTTGTGGGGGTGTCCAATTGAATATTGTGCTTTCTGAACTAGATTTTGTTTTGTTCAACCTTTTTATGTGCACAGGCAGATTTGAGTTTATTTGTGGGACACTTTGGGGCATGTGTATACTCTGTGTTGTGAAAACAAATAAATAGACAAACATACACAGACATTTTCTTTGACTTCGTTAAATATTCCAGTGATATTCAAACGCTCCGCACATTTGATCAAAATGTTTGACTTTGCTGATCTCGTTCAGCCAGAGCCATCAATTACATATTTTTACTCAGCAGTTTATTCTTCAAGTTTCAACATTATAAAACGATAATAATGTCTAAATCAAATGTTTCTGAACCTCACATGACCAGTGAGAATTTCCTGAGGCTTAATTGAATCTCTTCCACTCTTTATTAGCCATAACACAAGCTGAAAACATGTCTGATCTACTGTCAGTTTGTGGATGAAAAGTTGTATCTTAGTTTTATTGTACAACATGACTTGTTTTCCAAATTGCATTTGCCTGGTTTAAACATTATTTTGTAAAATTTCTATAATGTTGTTATTTTTTAGCTCAATTTACTTGGTATTTTTTGACGGCTTCTCTTCTTTTAAGTTACCACAATCTGATCTCTTTCAGTTGTAAAACTTGAAAATCCCTCCAGACATTTCATTTTTTTTAACAAGTAATAAACAACCCACAGGATGAAAATATTTCAACATCTTGAAGAGTGAGTGTCCATATCACCGTTAAGTTGTTTTTGTTGTTCATTAATGGCAATCTGTTCAGCAAAAATGCTAAACTGATTCATCACTGACTCATGACAAATGTGAGCTTGTTTGCTTTTTGTGTAGGTGTGGGGGTGTTTGTGTGTGGATGACATGTTTTCTCACCACTGACCATCCATCCTTCCTTCTTTTTCTTCTGTTTGTATTCAGTAAAAATGAGAATCTTGTGGTTTAAAATAACACGCATCCTCTTATCAGTGATTAAGTAATTATGTAATTAAAAAGTTGATTAAGTGTCATTAAACACTTGAGGAACGCAGCGTTACAGAAAATGTTTTCTGTGGCAGCTGTTTTTAATCAAACATCCATCATCTATAACATGTATTTGAATGTTTTCGTCCCGTTTACTGGAAACATTAAAATGTCCCATGCATGCCGTGAATGTAAATTACTTTGGGCTGTTCTCCTGCACAAATTTCATTTATAGAAGAACATCAGTTTGGGATAGTAAAGTTGCCAGGCAGGAGCACCCATCATCAGGTTGATCTTAAAGTTCAAATAAGAAGAGGAATCTTAATCAAGTTTCTTGATTTTATCCTGAGCCAAAATACAAGATAATAAATGAAATTGTAAATAGGATATTTGTGTGTTCTTGAAGTTCATAAGACTTTCAGTTCAGTTGGAGTTGAGCCACCTTCTTTAAAGACTAAATGAAGTCTCACCACCCTGATTTATTTGTTTATGACGACTTACAGTATATATTCAACTTTGTTAATATGCATCTATTCACATTAAGACAAATGCACCAAATTCTCTTGGCACTGTGATGGTGGGTTTTTGCTGCAGAATTGAAATTAAAAAACAGATTTTCCAAAACCACAAGAGGTGTGCAGTAATTTTCAGTCTTTTCAAACATAGACAGATATATCATATTTGCAGAAAGTCAGCATGTGTAAGTAAATATTACATAATATAACTCAGTGTATTTGAATTTCTTACTCATAGCTATTTGATCACGTCTCCTGATAGAGGATTGCTGTGTATTAATGCTCCCGTCAGAGACAGTAAGGGTCTCTAAAAACTGAATGTGTCATTATCCGTGTAGCACGACAAATCCACTCAACTGTAGAGGTTCTCATTTTTATAATGTAGCCAGTAGATAAATCATTAAGCAGCTTTAAACCAGACAGAAGCACACTATCACAGTCACAGTTAATCTCCAGTCAGAAGCTTCAAACTCATTCTTGTATTTATTACCCTACAGTTACCTTAAATTTGTTTTTGTTTTGTTTTTTTTGCCATCTAACTGACAAGTTAGTTTTATATGTTAATGGTAACAAGTGGTGGTTCTTCCATTCAGTGGTTTTGGTTTCTATAGAAAAGCAATGTTTATTAGCAGTTGAAAAATGTCTGTTTCATTATTTATAGGTAAATAATGAAACAGACACTTTGTCACTTCATGAAGCTGTTATTCAATGTAATTTTTGTCAGTGTGTGTTTTTATGAGAGAAGGATTATGTAGTTGATTTGCATCATAAATTAGGAGGAACCCTTATTTAGAAAGCATCTTTGTTGCAGCTAATAAGGTCCAGCATTCTCTGCCATTACAGGTTTTAGGAAAATGTGTCAAAATAATACAATTTTTTTTTTCCACATCATTTGTGTAATGACTGCTGCACCAAATTGTTCTATAAAAGTTAATGTCCCAGGAAGATGCTGAAATGAAAAGATGAACTTCTTTTGTTCTGCTGTTTTATTTTAAAATGTGGCAGTATGGTGTCTGCATATTACATTTCTGAGCGATGTAAGATTGATGGGGGCGTAAACAAGATGAATGTATCTGTTCCTCTTAATGGCAGCTGTGACAATGTGTGTGTTATAAGAGAATAGCATTTTAGGCTTGTCTTTAGAGAAGATTTCGAAACATAACAAATAACCAGTACTTTTTTATCTGAACAAAGTTGAATAGGTTTGTGGAAGGTATCACTTCTTGCCAGCTACATCACCATTTATTCCCAAAATGTAGCTGTTCTCTTCTCTTAGAGCTACTGTGTAGTTTTTCAATTTCAGCCAAAGCTTTTCTTTAATGTCATTGAAAAAAAAGGCCATAATCTGAATGATAAATAATGTATTGGGAAAGTTTAAAAAGATCCCTGCTGATTCCTGGGAGCTTAAAAACACTTGGTTTGATCGTGCTTTTAAAAGATCTGCTTAACCTTGAGCATTGTGTGAGTTTAATTTAGGTTTACAAACTTGGCAGTCATATATCGAAGACCCAACTTTATAAATAATTAATTAAATGTTCACATAATCATGTACTGTTTCTATATAAGCAGACATTTTAGGTGCACGGTGTCAGCCTGAGACAAGAGCAGGAGGCTCAGAGCTGAATGAAGGACATTTCACTTCCCATATCTGCCACTCTGATCTTTGAAAGGCTGGGCAGACCGGTTTTAAATACATCCTTCCCTTTTGTGTTTGTGTAAAAAAAATCCATGTTAAAAGTTACTTTGCTGGCTCTGCAGCAGGGTCGTTTGCTGCACAGTCCTTGGTTGTGGCTATTTAGAGCCTCGGGATGTGAGCCACGGTTGTTTATGGGGACTGAGTGAACAGAGGATGGGGGGAGGAGAAACTGATAAACAGAGATGTGTAATAAATACCACCTTTTTCTTTCTTTTTTACTGGAAATTCTCCTCTTGTAGCAAAATATGTTTTACTTTTACCCTTCTGTGCATTTTTGTTGTCGCACATAACTAAGTAGCCACTGTCAGTTCTATTTTCAATTCTTTTTAATGTCCTTTTAAACTAAGAAATTAATATTCGAATAATCTAAATTCCAGGTGATTATCTGAAGTATTAGTTGCTCCTTTTATGAAAGTATGTCCCTATCTGCTGCTATAATCTAAAAAAGGAACTTAACAAGATAATTGAAACACAAGTTCTTGAGTGGAAAGAGCCCTTGTGCACAGATGGATACATCCTCACCATCTTTTCACTCTTTTGTTCCTCTCTGCACCAATTGCCAACACGCTAATATATGGTTGCTGGCTCTGACCCACTTTCTTTCAGAGGTGGCTGACGTCACTTGACAAATCATAGCTTTTCTCCCTCCTTTTTTGTAAAAAAGTGTACAGCATTAAAGCTGACATGGCTCATCCAATTTCTAACACATATGTGTATTTTTAGTGTCCTGTGACTGGAAGTGTTACACTTGACAGCTTACAGAGCAGCCACCTGGACAGTCCACTCCTGTTCTAACCGACCTCGTGTCTTTGTCTTTTCTCTGGCACAGGCCTTCTCACTGAAACACACTCTCTGTCCCCGAAGCACTGAGGCTGACAGGATTTGGTTGTCATTGGTGATTTCCTGAGTTTTTTTTTTTTATTATTATTATTATTCCTTACTCATATAGTATTGTGTTTTTCTCCAAGTTTTTGAAACAGAGGAACTTTTCCGTTGTTACCTTTGGTCACAGTTTCCTTCCTTCAGGTTAAAACTGGACAAATGAAGAAGAAAAAATCCTGAGACCAGCAGCGAAAATGTTCCTTAAGAAAATATGTTGAAATAAAGACAAAATGATGCATAGTTTATGCAAATGTTATTTAATAAATGTCAAATCTGCATTTGTTAGATATTAACTTATCAAACTTATCAAATGGCTATAATGTTTTTTCGCCACGTAATGTCTTTGTTTGTTTGTTTGTCTGTATTGTTAAGAAAATATCTTATAAACCACTGTAAAGATTTTAATGTAACCCCCAGAAAGTAATCAATGAATGTACATCTACAGCTGATTAACTTTTGTAATCAGTCCAACTGAAGATGACCACCACAGCCATCTAACCTTAACAAACACATAAAATGATTATAACTCAGTTTTACAGATGTTGAGCTAGTTTTGGTGTGATAGTAGCTGAGAGTCATCCTCAACACATTCTTTTAGTGCTGACACGTCTCAGGAGATCTCACAACATCACATGAGATTGTGCATAATGTTATTTACAAGGTTTGACCTAAACGACTATAAACCTGTCCTTTCTCAGCACAAGATGATTTTAATTTAAAAATCTGTCATGAAAGGCCAAAAAGGACTTGAAATAAATAGAGCATGTATTCATGATGATAGACATCTTTATTTTAGAGTAGTTTTTCTCCACAGCTTCACAGCAGCCTTGTGAGGTCAGTGCACTTTATCTGCCTGACTTCAGCAACATATTTCTCACCTGTTTGCTCCTTCTCCTTCTTCTTCTTCTTCCTCTCAAGGTCACAAATCATTCCAACAAAAGAGTCTTTCAAACCCTCTATTTGCAACATACCTGCATATCTCTCTGTTTGTCTACTAGACTTAATGCCAGTCCGTTTGCCTTCCTGTCTCACTCCTTCTTCTGTTTCTCACAGCCTTACTCAATGAATTCTTCTTTCTTTTTCTTAAAATGCCTGCCAGCTTTCATCCTGTAGCACTAATTACTTCCCTCCTTGGTTGCTACCTGCCTGTTTGTGGATTCTGATGCGTTTCCACGTGTTTGCCTAACAGCTTGACAGAATGTCTGCCATAAGACACGACAGCACAACTCGCGCTGTAAATCTGGCATGTTGTTCTGCCACCTGAACATGCTTTGACATGCTTATTGGCTCATAGTCTGGAGCATGTTTTCCATCACCTTTCTGAGATAAATATACAAGTAAAGATACAAAAACACAATGAATATTATTTTGAGTGTTGATTGGCATTTTGATATTGAAAAACCAGAGGCTAAATTATTCGATTAACAAACACTTTTTATCATTTTTAAGCCTCAGTTTGTTATTGCCATCCCTTCTGATTGCTATGCACAGCAGCACAGGTTTCCCATTCAGAGTCTGGGGTGGCCCAGTCTGCTCCTGTTGCTGGCACAGAAAGCTGTGTGTGTGTGTGTGTGTGTCTGTAGTCTCCTCATCTCTCCCCTCTTTAAAGACGCTTGTTAAACAGCTTCTTCTCTTCCTGTCCAGAAGCAGAGGAGAGCTTTGAGTGTATTGGGAGCAGCAGCCATGATTTAAATCCATGTCTTTTAGACTTTTGTTAATATTTTTGTGAGTCTTTGTTTCCACGTAATTCTGTGCCTTTTTGTTTCAGTTTTCTGACTCTGGTTTGTATTGCTGTGAATAAAGCACCCCACCACCCAGGTGGAAATAAACATGTAAATCCACAGGAAATCACACTTTAAAAACTTTAAGTAGTCTGATCAAAGGTAACCTTTACTCAGTTCCCTGGCTTATCTGTGTAAAATTATAAAATGGCTATGTTTACTTAAGATTATTAAACCCTAAAAGACATAAATTACTTGATGAGAACTACAATATAAGAACATTTTACTTCCAGTCACATTCCAGAGTTTTTTATTATCTTGGTTTGTTGACATTTTTAAAGTATATTTTTTCACTAATAATCCATTTAAATATCCAGTTGTTTATAAATGTTATAAAACAAATGTGCAAGAAACAGATGCAGGCTATGCAAACCAAATTTAGACAAAGCTGGGATGTTGTGACCCTCGACGAAGCAAAGGAAAGCGAGAAGCGCCCTGGTGGAGACACAGGGACAAGGCAGTCTAAAAGCCCCAAAGGTCTCCGGGGCAGACATCCTGGAGGGCCTGAAAACTCTGGAGGCTCAAGAGTATGGAACCCAGGAGGTTAGGCAACTTGGAGACTTGGTGTTCGGCATAAAGACTGAGAACTTTTCTGGAGATAACCTGGGAAAGAGAAACAAGGAGACGTAAGAAAACTTGAAGAGGCCGGGAACCAAGAGAGCAGGTGGAGACGGGCGTGGCAGGAAAACAAGTGATTGTCTGAGGACAAGAGCACAGAGGGCGCAGGGAGCAAAAAACAACTCACAAAGCTAAATACAGGAACCAAATAACAGAATTAAAGAAACAATAAACTCAATACAAAAAACCTCCAAAACCCCAGATCCTGACAGTTTTTGAGTTTTGCTAATCATTGCATTCTATTTACTGACATTTATACAATGTCACAAGTTATTTGGATTTGATTTCAAATTTACAACCAGAAGCATAGATTTAGTTTTTATTTTATTGTATGTATCTTTTGTCAAAACATGACATGGCTAAGATATTATTGTAAGTCATATTTAAAATGTTTTTGAACTTTAGATTTTAGGGTGTAAATGTGGTTGGTGAAGGCTGGTAATGAGCTCATGTTTGCCTGACCTGAACTAAATTTAATATTGACATGATGATATACTGTAATTGCAAGGTTTTAATGGTGTTTGTGTTTGTAACAAGCAGTTCCTGTAAGCTGAAGGGTGGAACTTATATGAAGCCATAATGACACACTTTGCTGCTGCGCAGAGTTGTGTTCCTCTTGTTGTTGGCAGACTTTCTAAAATTAAATTACTTCTTCTTGAGATTTGGATCCCTTACTTTTTTAAAGACCAACTTTGGAATAATAGCATATTTTGCAAGAAGAAATATATTAGTGTTTTCAAAAAAATCCCAATAGCCATGGTGCTGTTGCTCCTTGCATTTTTTAGGTTTATTTATTTATTCCTGTTTGGTTTTAAATCCTTTGGCCTTTCCTAAAATTACATTAATGAGTCTTGAGAATACACCACTAATTATGTTTGCAGTTGAGCTGTCTGAGGAATTTGCATGTTGAAAATGTTGGCTCTGGTATTTTTGTGTGTACTTAAGAAAGTATGCATGAATCTTTCTTCTTATTTATAACATACGCAGATTACTGTCATTTATTCAACTGCCTCTGTGTGAAAGTGCACCGAGAGCAGAGTTTATGTCTTGTTATGAGTTTGTAAATAAAAAAGAGCAACCTTATAAATTAGGACATGAATTAGAGAGTTAGAAAACATAAAAATGAATCATACTACTTCATAATCTCAGTTAGGGTGGTGTGCAGCTTCCACACTGACACTGACATGTCCTGAGAAACACAAACTGGACTTTTTGTTAGCACAGCTGTAAATCTGTCGGCTTTTATTTGGTAGTTGATTTACAAGAAATGGGAAAAAAGAGCTAAGAAAAAGTAAAATATCCAGTGCTAAAAGTTGGCTGAAAACTCCAGACAAGTTTTTATTTAAGTTATTAAGCAAAAATTACTTTCTGATAAATGAGTACCTGTGAAAAACACGCAAGACCCAAACTTTTAAAAATGTGTTCAAACTGGTGAGGAGATGCATGAATTACTGTATATTTAGAGTCAAAGACAAAGAAAAAAAATCTGGCCTTGCAAAAGTAATGCAACAACAACAAACATTTGAAAAAATGACATTTTTAGTGTTGTTCTGTAATTTATTATCATAATTATGCCAATCTCCTCTTCTCCTTCTTGGTGGGCTTCAAACTGGAGATTAATTTTTGATTCATTCTTTTGTTGAAGCTATGCTGCAAAAAAATGCTACAAGAATTCCTCGTTGCATTTTTGTTTTCTTTAGTCAAATGTTGGTGTGCTTGGGCCCTTTTAGGCTTTGATTACCTGGTACTCAGCATATTAAGCCCTTTAGATGATCTTGCATTGTCAGACAAACGTTTTATTTTTTACAATACCAAAGTTTGTCATTATTTTAAAAATTGAGTTACTGGTGTTGAATTTGAGCACCAGACACAGATCAAGGACATGATACCTTATCTCTGCTGGTGTGTGTGTGTGTGTGTGTGTTTAGCCCGAGGTAGGGCAGCATCAAGTTCCTCATCTGAGGCACAGTGTGTGTCTGTAGGTGGTATGAGGAAGGGAGAGGTTGGTCGTTAGGTTATGAATTCAGAACAAGATAAAGACGAGAAAGAATGAAAGTAAATGAGTTGCCGGAGAAGAAATGGAGGGAGACAACTGGGCTTTTATTCTGGGTAAGAAAGAAGTGGGAGCATTTAAAATGAGTTTGTGTAACATTTCAGGGTATGTTAAACATGTTAAATGCTGAGAGGGCTGGTGTAAAGTAGATACGGACTGTAATCTAAGACCAAAAGAACTGTTTTTATCTTTTAATGTAAAGCTACATAGATATTGACACTTTTCGGGTTGTTTTTGGTTTTGTCTCACTACTTAAGCTAGGTTTTTGTGCTTTCATTAAAGATAGACTGTAAGTAAAACAGTATTAGACACCATAATGTAATTGCTCAGTTTATTTGAACTTTTTAAGTCAATTGTGCAGAATGCAGCAAAGTTGAAGTTAAAGTTAAAGGTCGAGCAAAAGCAATCAAAGAACATATCTCAAATTTAGTATGCAATTTTCTTTTTGTTTTCTTTTCCTTGCTGCCATATTTAAACGAGTTTCTGTGCCATTCATACATTTACAGGACTTTTCTTTTCCAAAATCACACTTTGTTTTAAATCCATTTTCTTCTAACCTTCCAAGAGTTTTTTTTCTTAGGGACGAAGCACTCATTTGGACTTGAATGGGTATTACTTAAACAATGCAGTTATCATTGTTGTTTTTTGTTTTTTATTTTACATTTTTCAATTCTGTTCGAAATTTAAGTAGATCACCAGCGAGTTTTTCTGAGTTAAATCTATTGTTTAATGTAAAAATTGATTGGCTAATCAGTACATTAGGAGTCTTGTGCTGTACAGAGCAAAATATATTGACCTTTCTGTCTGACCTGCAGTAGCTTCCTCCATCTACGCTCAGCGACTGTCCTGGTTAAACTGCTGCTCATTGATTTTCACAGCGCTAATGAATTTTCCATCCAAAAAGGTTTCCTTGATGGTTCCAAGGCTGTCTTTCTGTCTGTGTTGACCATGAAAACATTTATAGATTTGACAGTGTTTGCTTTTCACACTGATTCAGCCACTCACTCAATAATACATGAAAACTTGGACTTTAATCCTCAAGCTGAGAGATGCTGTCCAGCTGACCCCACCTAGCCTTTAAACCTCCCACAAAAAAACACCTTTCAGTCATACCTTTGGTTTGGGAGCTTTGATCAGTGACCCGTTTCCTCCTCTGTCTCCTCAGGACTGAAAAAACGTACCAGGAAGGCCCTCGGGTTACGGAAGAAAGAGAAAGACAATGATTCTGCGTAAGTTCTTTCCCTGTTTTATGATGGCTCGTACGATCCGTGCATGCAGAAAACACTGCTTGGATTGACTAACTTGACAAAATGTTGATGGGGATTAGTCATAAATGTTCTGCTTTTAATGCCAGCCTGTCAATGGGATTTTGTAGAAATTAATGTTGTGTTTGGCCTTTTTGATACTCTGCATGAGACTCTTGTTCTTCTACTGCAATGTTACTAATTTGTAAGTGAATCTGAGTGGAGTTGTGTCAAATAGTCCTTTTAAATCATTTCTTTTGACTAATTTTGCTTGACTAATTAGCAAAGCACTTGACTTAGAGGTAAAAACTTACTTTTTTTCCCTGTCATCTCTTTTTATTTCACACAGAGGGTCCCCAGACAGAGAGGGTGGTGTGAGTAACATTTTTTTTTTACATTACATAATAAGTTCCGTTCTCTTCATATGGAAATTAGTCTTCAGTACAAGCATGCAGTCTTTCTGAAGGTAACTGAATCTGGTAAATAGGAGATAAATTATTTATTTTCTCTGTTCTTTTTGCCTGCCAGGAACCCCAAGTGGTTGAGTCGGTACTGAACTCAGCTGTTCAGAGTAGATTAGCAGCTAGAGTTGTGTGTAGAATTTAGATGGTAATAAACATCACAGCTTGTTCTTTAACTCATCAGCCTTCCAACAATGTTTCAGCTGATTGAGAAGGTTGAAAGAAACTCTTCTGTAAACTACTATCTGGGAATAAAGACAGAAATAGTTACTTATTGTATCACCCTATAACACTGTTTTGGGCAACATGTTTTATTGTGATTTGTATCCATTCAGATTTCAATTATGTGCACAAAAACAAAATGAATCCTTCAAAAGTGGCAAAAAGACTGATTACATTATATTTTTGAATTCAAGAAAAAAGAACTGTTGTGGCACTGTGTCCAAAAATAAATAACTAAAGTAAATGAAGTCAATTATTAATGAAGAGTTTGCTGTAAAAGAACCAAAAAGTGCTGTTCTCTAGGTAGCATCGGAGTAGTGGAGTCTTACATAACATACTTTTCCTTCAGTGTCTGTGGGGATTTTGATAAAACAGCCTGTTTTGTTTCAGTCTCAGAAGAGGACAAACGGGGCTCCTAATGGCTTCTATGGAGACATCGACTGGGACAGATATGTAAGTATTATTTTATCCTTGTTTCAAACTGTGTTTTAACTTCTTCTGCACCAACTCGCAAACAAAATCGCTGCCTTGTTCCAAATTGTATTTAGCAAACGTTTTGTACACATTTGTGTTATTTTAAAATCAGTGGGTTGATAATGATTTTGTTGACCTGGTAAAAGGGATTAAAGGTTGTAACTGAAATAAAACAGTTGACCTATTGTGAGTTTTATTATTTTAAATCATACATTTTAGAGGATAGTGACTTTGTCAACTTTCTGGAGCAGTTTTCAATCCACAAGGAACTTTGCAACCTGAAATCTCAGCTTACAATATCAAAATATAAACACAGCAGCAGAGCACAGTGGTTTCATTATAACTCACATGTGTTTGATAAAAAAATTAACTCTATGTGTTTCAGAACTCCCCTGAGGTGGATGAAGAGGGCTACAGTATCCGACCTGAGGACGAGTCAGAGGCAGCAGATATCCTCAGCACAACTTCAAATGTTATTAAATGTAAATGTCAGAAATCTGTCAGTAGAATTGTTATAAATTGTCTTGGTAATCAAATATGATTACCAAGAATTAGTGTCAAAATATCACACTAATCATGACACTGACTCTTCTGATTGTCTATTCAGTTGTTTTGCTCTGTTCGATTTTTATCACTTTTAATTATTTTACATCAGACTAAAATTTTTATTATATTAAAGCCGTGCAGAAAATGGATTTTTGTTTTTATGTAATAGTGTAATTGAAGTGAAAAATTGCATGAACCGCATGAGGGTAACATTTTCATTAGGGACAAAAAGAGGTTTTGTGTCACAGAAATGACTGACCTTCTCAAAATTAATTGAAATGAGATTAAAATCTTTAAGTTTTGCAAGAGTTGTTGGTTCAGAACGGACATAATCACAGACCTTTTATGTTCCTTGACGTTGTGCTCCTACCTACCACCAAAAAGTCCCACTTCTTCTCTTCTGATGAGTCTGAGGAGGAGGAGGACCACAGGAAGAGGTTCAAAATCAAAATTAAGCCGCTGCCGGCTGATTGTGTTATAGCGGAACCATCATTTGATGAGCTTAAAGTCTCCATAGGCAACATAGCTCTGTCCCCGTCTCCTATGGTGAGTAGTCTTAATGTCATTCTTCCTGCTGCTTTTTTATTAACAGACAGCCATATTAATACAGTTTAAGTGGTTGTCAAGTGTGAAGATCAGTGACATGGATGTGAATGTGCTCTTTTGTTCTACTGATACAGCTTCACTTTTTATGTTATTCTCTGAGCTATTATTTTCTCTAAAATATTTACCCCACTGTGTCATTTAACCACCAGTATGTTTCAGCCACAGTATCCAATCGTGTGTAGTGTCCTCGGGTTTCATACTTGGTTTGTTAGCTGGATCTATGCTCCTCTGATTTGAAGGGTCTGCAGATTTATGTGATAGCTTGAATTTCATAATTTGTGAGGATTATGATACTCGGTTAGTGCTGTCAGAGACTTCTCTGTTCTCTTTAGTTTGGTGTCATTTATTATAAGGAATATATCCTATTATAAAAAGTAGCAGTGTGTGAGGCTCATTTAAGGGGTCCAAAGTCAAGCACACAAATCCTTGTTAGAGTTCGTGGGTTAGCAGCAGGAATCTTATGCTTTGGCCTTTTTATGGCTTTTTGACTTCAACCCATCCTGTGTTTTTCATGGAGGTGGCTATCTTAGGTGTCCACCTTGAATAATTTAGGTAGGAAAGTGGGCACAATGAACTTGTGTTTCAGTCTGCTACACAATGATATTACTTGTGGTCATTTGAGCTTCTGGCCTCAATAATTTAACTTAGCTTCAATGTGTTCGCCTGCAGACTGCGAACCTTATCAGGTGTGAAGGTCTTTTCATGCTCTCATTGGTTGTTGGTTGGACCTGTGTGCCAAACACTGTATATATCAGTGATTCAGTTTTTTAAACAGAATGTTTGCATCAATGTGGGAGTTTGTTAAAGGTCACAAATTCAGACAACAGATTATTTATTAGTTTTGCATGTTTGTTGCTGGCTGGAATAAGCAGTATTCAGATATGATTTGGATTTCGTTTGCAAGTATTTTATTTATTTAAAATTGATTTTAGCTGTGGTCTTTTTGTGCATTGTGGCAACAATAAGATATATATATTTACCATTAATTGTTTCCGGGCAAAGTAACAGATGTACACAAACTTGTGAAAAGGCTGTGATGACACAGGTTTTTACACAAAATATTTAAGCAGAATATGTTATTCTCATGATGTTAGAAGATGAAGTGGTTAACATATTTATAACGGACCAAATAATACCTGATTGCATTGACTAACCACTTTGCTAAAACTGACTTAATATGCATTTTAGATTATAGTGAATAACCCTCCCCATGCTGCACAAATGCTTTGCTTTGCCAATGCTGTAAAAATCCTCCTCCCTGTCTTTTAAACTATTAAACTCCTGTCGTTTTTTAAAAAAAATCTCTCTCTTACTGTTTGTGCTTTTGCTGCCTAAAATGATGCTAATCCCTGTAGAGGAGTCCGGTAAGCCTCTGCTTTCTTTATTTGTAGTTTATTTCCTAACTCTTCCTTAATTTAATCTTTTTAAAAATTCTCACTTATTTGCTGTATTTGTTGCTAGCTACATATGAGGCAAAATAATAAATCTGCTTGTAGTAACTGTGAAACTAATCTGCATTTACAAGGTGAATGGTCAATACTGACTAATGTTTCTTTGTGATCAAAGACACACTAAGTACCTATGTGACTGCTCAGCATTTTTCATGCCACTTGCATGTTGATTTGTTAGCCTCATGTGCACAAGACTCTGTGTGTAAAGGAGTTTCTGCTGACTGAGACTTGCTAAATCTGAATGTAATTAGGTTTGGAGTCTTCATGCTCAGTTTCTTAGTCTGAATAACAAGATTAAAAGTTCAAAAGAAGGTGAAAAAGGTCATACTCCAAATGAGAACCTTAAAAAATGCCTGGCATCATATGTTATTCCCCAAATCTCTCTTTTTAATTCTTAAATGATAGTTTTTGTATATGTTAGTTTATATTCTTAATTATTTTTCACTGTGATATACTATATATTTTAGTCATTTTAAAATCTACACGTCTTCTGAACTCAACTAAATGCTAACAGTAAAATGTTTTATTTATTGAATTTCAAAGTTAATCTCTAAAATAGCTAAGAGATTATCCTGAGTCATAAAACATAGTGCTGTTCTTCCTGTTTACATGCAGAAGAACAGCAGCAGTTGGCTGTGGGCCTTGTACTGAGCTGTGTCACTCCCCACTCTGTCCAATGAGATTCAGTTTTTCCACCAGCATGTCCCGCCCACTGTTACATCACCTCCATCACTCGTAGCTCACTGCACAACTGGAGCAAACACAAGAGGGAGGCTTGGCATGAGGTGGACCTGACGCAGGCAGATGGGGAGATTTCAAAAGAAATTGAAGTGACTAAAAGGGCAGATGTGAGGATAAACAGGGAAAATGAAAGGGATTGGGTGCCTAAGTTACAGTTCTTTTTACAGAGGAGTGATCAGGACATGGATGTTTGGATGTAAATGAGAGGTCACAGCTCCACAGGGTGTTCAGTGACTGCAAGTTGACAGATGAGTTTAGAAATTCAAGCAAATGTTCATCTTATAGCCTCAGACTGCTACAGCTTGTTGTCCTTGAACAAAAACACAGATATCTGTTTGAAATAGTCACCCTCCGAGAGAAAAACAAACAATACAGATTTCCCAAAAGAACTACTCATTCATATGCCAGGCCAAACACTCTTCTTCTGATGCATATGCTGTCTTCTTTACTGATTTGTCACTCTCTGATCAGGTATCTCTTCTCTCTTCCTTTTTGCTGGTCACAGAGACGTAGCCCGGTAAGTCTCTCTTCCTTCTGCTTTTCTGGGGTTTAATGGAATGTGTCATGTGACTCCCTGTGCCGTTTTGCTTACATTCTTCTTTATGTTCATTTTAATAAGAGATTATTCTTTTGTGGGTTTAATAACTGAAACACTGAGTTAGAACTGCTGTTTTTAATTTTATTTATTATGTTTAAGCAGAATATGAATGCACACATGTTTATAAGCTCCTTGGTGTGCTTGTGTTCTTGGTTTTTGTTTTGGTTGGCTTCTTGCTTTTTCTTTCCACTGGGTGAAAATTTTCACTTTTGACAGCTGGGCTCTTTGATGTCTTAGTTTAGTTTCTCCCCATCGTGTCTCTTCATCTGCTCCTGTCTCCCCTCCTGTCGTCTTACATCCTTCTGCATTTCTTGGACTTTTGTCTTTTCCTCTCAGTGACTTCACACTTGCACTGGGGAGTTTTGGATCATAGCTAGAGAGGCAATAACGTTTAGCTTGCCTTTTTATCGACAAAACCCTTGTCTCTTAGGTTTTTCACACTCTGACAATATCGATCTCACACTTTACCCGGTGCCAAGAGCAGCTTCTTACAACTTCAAAAGCATATTCCTAAAGCTCTTAGAAATGTCTTGCTTTGATGCAACAATCCGCTGCTTTCACTGCTGTTAACTCACTATAGACAGAAGTCACCATTTACTGACGAATGTGCAACCAATAAGATTATTGATTGTGAATTCTGGAGGAATCGATTTTCTTTACATCATTTTAAAATAGACTGTGTTTGTAATGATAGTTTTTCTTCGCTGTCTGAAATATCTGCTAAGATCCTTTATAGAGTTCAAGTGTTCAAATATTTCATTTGATTCAGTGTTTGTTCCTGAATTATCACCACTCACCAAACTATGTGCTGTATTTAGTAAAGCCTACTCCCGTCAGTCTGTGCTTCAGTCCGATCAGATTAAGTAAACTTCAGGCTAAAGTTTCCCTTTTGACCATCACTATTGTACAACTAGTCATCTATCTTAAATTAAACAGTATGATCACAGTTTCACAAAAAATGTTTAGAACAGAAAAAGGAAATTTGCATGTCTTGTACATGTAAGAAACAATACAGCATGTAAATGTGTGATAACCTTCTTTGAGTTTTAACATTTTAGCGTTATTCTCTTTTTCCTCTGTAACAGGGTTTGAAAAGGAACACATCTAGTAAGTATCAGCCTCACTGCATTTCAGCCCAGGCTCACCTTAAAAAAATAGAATTGAATTAAGAGAAAGTGCTGTAAATTTTATGTGTGTTGAATAGATTTGGGTTTTTTTTTCTAGCAGGTGAAGAAATTGCCAGACCGAGGCGCGCCATTCCTACTGTGCCCACTGTGGCCCCCGCACCAGCTCCAGCACCACAACCACCCAGGTATGGACCTCACTTCTCACCTCGGTTCTACTTGGAAATACTTTTTGTGGTGACTCCTCACAATGTGGTAATAAATTATATTCATTCCAGAGAATGTGGTCTCAGTTATTTCCGAAACTATGTGATAATTTCAGTTTATAAAAGTGTCAAAATCTGAGCTCAGTTATACAATTTAATGGATAGAAATGTTCTTTTGGGATTTTTTTCAATGCATAAAATTGTGATATATTCTTCCTTAGATAAGCTGAGACTTGAGGCACAGTATGCAGTGGATCAGCTAGTTTATGAATAAGTTCAGCTATTGAAAATATATTTTTTTCATTTAGTTTTGTTGTTTGTTTGTGTTTGTGCCTCAATGTGCTGCAATAAAGATTCAAAGCTGTCAGCCAAAAAACATCTACGTCTTTAGCACCTAATCCCAGTTAACTCTGGTATGAACACTTAAAAACAGTGTTTATAGCTGCCTTTATAGTCTTTGTGCTTAAGATGAATCATGCTGAATGGGTTCCTGTGGTTTGTTGGAGTGCCAGCGTGTTGTTGTCCAGTTGTTTTTCAGGTTATTATTGGTTTTCTCTGTTGAGTACAGTTAGTTTAACAATCATGCAGACTCACATGAGTCAGGCTTGGAGATTTGTCTCCCTGCAGCTGAGGACTATTCACAATATCTCTATACAACTCTATTCAAAATTAATTTAATGTCCTGTGTCTCCACAGTTTTTGTTGTTTGGAGAAGCTGGAAATATAGACACAAGTTTTTGTTTTTCATATTAAGTCCAAAACAGATACAAGATCAATTTTGTTCAGAGGCTCATAGCAGATTCATGTGTTAGCTACTTTTTATCTCGTGTTTTGTCGCTATTCATGGTACTTTGCTTTTATTTTAAACATAGAGCAGTCTCTCAAATAAGCAAATCTGTTTAAAATATTTTAAAGAGGACATTTTAGGATTGTAAGGGTTTCCCCTTCCCTCCTGTGTTCTGTAAAACATGTTTATATGTGTATATGTGAAAAATCTGCAAAGTTCCGTTTTTGTTCAAACTGGAAATAATTATTTTTACTTTTGAAATGGCAGAAACACTTTTTATTGTCCTGGCTTACATTTCTTCACTTGATTACATTTACTCTGCAGTTTTAGCACAACCAGCTGACCAATCAGAGGGGCCCTTCATGAGGAGGGTTTTAAAAAGACAGGGGGTACACAGATTTCAAATAAAACCTTTCTTCCTTCATTCTTTTCCTCTGTTGTCCATCTGCTGCTGCAGCAATCAACAAACAGCAGTCCTTGAAGACACCACAGCTTTATTTGGGCCTCCTCTGGAAACAGCTTTTGGAGAACAGAAAACTGAAGGTATCTGTTCTCCTTCTGTCTTTGTTCTTTGTTCATATCTGAATTGGTGTCTGTGTGTTTATTATTTCACAGAATATGTTTGTGTTGACAGATCTTAGTGGTACACTGAAATCAGCTTTCTGAAAACACTCTTACTGTCTCGTCGGCTGTCAGCTAAGCCT
Organism: Kryptolebias marmoratus; assembly: GCF_001649575.2. Lineage (NCBI taxonomy): Eukaryota > Metazoa > Chordata > Actinopteri > Cyprinodontiformes > Rivulidae > Kryptolebias > Kryptolebias marmoratus. The sequence continues at coordinate 4,580,215 of NC_051453.1, read as the reverse complement.
TACTTAGCTGTCATAACACATACCCCCTTTCTTGATTTCTCTCTTCCCCTCTCAGCTATTTCCATAATTATTCTTCCTTCAGACCTACTGTTCAGTTGTGGATTGAGTCCATCTGTCTTCCTCTAAGGTCAAAGTTGAAATCGTTGCCCCTGAGGTTTTGCTCATGCACATAGCGCAGTTTGCTAATATAAAAATTTGTCAGTCACCTGCTCACATTCAGCCCCGTAGGACTTTGTGATGCAGGCTGTTGAAGAGCTTTTAACTGTTATATAAGGGCCATTTCAGGCGTAACAAATATCATTTGGTGTAGAATCTCATTGCACATTAATTTAGACAAGTGTAACAACTCTGGGTCTATTTAAACAATAGCTAAGTAAGCCACCTGAATGCTACAGTTGTGATTATGATCCTCATGTTTGACAATATGAACATTTATATTCCACTGTGCCAGTCAAGCAGTTTGATTATGCAGTCTAATTTAACACAGCTACATTTTAATCTATCCTTATAAATATTAAAACAGTCAGTTCTTGCCAAAGATCGTTTTGTGTTCTGCTTTTTTTTCCAAAATTGTTAGTTGGATTAGAAACTCTGCAAATGACAGCTTGCAAAAATGTAACAAGGTCTAATCATCACTTCATTGTAATTTTCACAGAGATTGGATTGTTGCAGAGCTGTTGAATTACTTAGAGCTAATTAAAAAGTGTAGTTGTCCACAAAGGTTATTTATTTATTTATTTATTTGCTGATTTTGTTGGTACTGAAATGCAATTAGGCTAACAAAAGTACTTCTTTGTCCAAGTGATTTGACGCATCCTAGATGGAATAGTCACTGACTCACTTATTCTATTTACAGAGAGTTCACATGTAGACATGCTGTTTCCTGTCTGATACATTTTGTTTTACAAGCCCCAAAGAATCAAAAACCCATAAGTATTTTGCTGCCAATTCCCTTCACATGACCTTCTCTGTCCCCTCCTGACCTTAGTGGTTCTTTCTGAGTCCGATGTCTGGGGGACTTCTCTCCCAGAGCCTGAATCCTCTTTGACAAGGTCCTTCCCCACAGGAAGTAAGTTTCATTTTCCCTGCACACTGTGCCACATCTCCTCATTTCCCTGGAATGACTGCACAGACCCACCTGCTCACCTTGTGATCTCCCTCATCATCCAACTAAGAGATCTGCAAACTGTTCTGATTAAACTATGTGGCCATAATCCTCTTTATGTCCTTTAAACAGACAGTTGCTTCATTTCATCAGCCATTACACAAACAGCACTGAATATTGGGTGTATTCCATTACAGAAAAAGTTCAGTTCTCATTTTGCACTTTCCTTCCCCTGTTATTGCCTTCTCCTTACATTTGGCATGGTGATAATTTGTACAGTTTTGTGCTGCATGGTGGATTGTTTTGGGTTCTGAAGTTAACTGGATGTTTTTGGCAGGTAATGATAATACCTGTCATTTAAAAATCCAAACATTTGATGTTAAGTGGCATTGTTTGTCATTTTAATCAAATCTGTCAGTATGGTATGCAGCCCACTCTGAGCTGAAAAGCTCCTGCTATAATCAGTGTTGACTTTATGATGCTTTTGGTTTCAGCTCCTCCTCCACTTCCACCCAAGAATGTCCCAACTTCTCCCCCAAAGGCTGGATCCCCTTCTTCAGATAATTCTGGTGAGAAATCTACCTCCAGTTGAATCAACATGTAATAAAGCTTCTGTGCATCATCTCACTCTCAGTGTATTTGTGTGCCTGTTTGTGATGTTTTATCTCCTGATGTAAATTTGCTTAGCACACGTGTAAACACAGACTTTGATTGATCATTGGTTGTGTGTGTTTTATAAGCAGAAGCAGATGGGTCAAGCAGGAAGCCCTCCATAGCTGACTTGGACAACATTTTTGGACCTGAGCAGGCTCCCCCTGCTGGCGAGGAAACAAGTGACAGCTGGGTCTGCTTCAGTGAACATTCTCCCAACGGGCCACCTCTACCAAAGGACCCTGCTCCCCCACTTCCCTCTTCACCACCTCCACCAGAAGAACCAGCACCTCCGCCTCCACCTGAATCTCCTGCTCCTGCTCTACCTCCATCACCACCTCCTCCAAAAGAAGACCCTGCCCCCCCTCTTCCAACCTCCCCACCTCCTTCAGAGGAGCCTGCTGCTCCTCCTGTCCGTTCAGGTCCTCCCACACCTGAAGACCAACATGCTCCCACCACCTCTCCACCTCCTACATCAACAGAGTGTAAATCACCTCTGGCTTCCTCTCCTCCTCCCCTTACCTCACCTCCTGCTGTCCCACCTGTCCCTGCCCCCAAAGACGGTACCTGTGAGAAGGTGACCCCTCCCTCTGAACAGCCTGCAGCACACTCAGTCCCACCACCCCTCATCCTCTCTCAAGAGGAACAGTCCAAGAACACAAATGCCTCTAGTCCCAAAGAGGATGGAGTAGAAACTGTCACTTCACCTAAAGATGCCAGCCAGGAAAGTCGGAGTACACCTCCCCCACCTCCTCCTCCAACGTACCGTGCTGTGGTTTCTTCCCCAGGTCCCACATCAGGTACAAATAGCGGTAAGTAGCTCATCACCCCACCCAGAAAATAGTCTCTCATGTAAAAAATAAATGATTTTTTGTAAACTAAAACAAAGATCTGCAGACTTACTGAAAAACTTGCCTTTCTGAACCTTTTCACAAAAGAAATGATCACTTCCAGAAGCACCCTCAACAACTTTGAGCCCTTGTTGTTAAACTTGCACTCAGTGAACAGAGATCCTGAATTTTTTTAGCCAGAAAATAGATCCTGTTTTGACCCAGAAGAAATTGAATCAGTATTTTACCACAGGATGATTTAACAAAATGTTTTGTTTCAACTGAGTTGTAATTAGGGAACAGATTTGACTTGGGTCAGGGAAGTCTTTTTGTAGCTTTCAGTTCAGTTTTCTCTTGTTTCCAACCAGACTGTCCATCATATCAAAGACCATCTGCTTTGGTTAATTGTAAGAAGCCAGTGACCCAAATACTGGTTGTAACTAAAGTCTCAACATGAAGAATATTTTACCAGTTGCTATCCTTGAATGAATCTGTTCTTTTTTAGAAGTAATTTTTATTTTATATTATAAATAATAAGGTCCTGAGTGGGAAGTTGTGGGAGGTTATCCTGCTTTTTTTATTGCTATTTAAATATATTAATATGTTTGATCTTAGCTTCTTTTGATGAAATAATTCAGGTTTGTTTAAATGATGAAAACTTTCACACATAGCACTGCTTGGGAAGTTCCCATCGCTAATTTATCATAAGTTCAGAAAAACTGTCAGTGTTTTAATCCTGTGTTCACTTTCTTTTTAATTGAATCATTTTAACTGAACCTATGTTTGTTCCTGTTCTTCTTTTGCAGGTTCCTCCTCACCTGTCAGACCTGCCACTCCTTCGTCAGTAAACCCAACCCCACCTCCACCTCCCCCTCGCCCACCTTCACGACCCAAACTTCCCCCAGGGAAACCCACTGTTGGAGATGCGGTATGATGATTTTTTTCCCCCGTTTTTGTATCTTAAGTTTTTTGAGTTTTATGTTTGAATCAGTTACATTTCTTTTACTAACTGAGTTTAGTCACCGCTATACTTCTTTTTTCCCTCATTCTTGCCTTGTGTAAATTTTCAGAACCGACCATTCAGCCCTCCTATCCACTCAGCAAGCCCTCCCCCCATCGCTCCGCTGGCTCGGGCTGAGAGCACCTCCTCAATCTCTTCTACCAACTCCCTGAGCGCCGCCACCACACCCACTGTCAGCAAGGAGCTCTGTGTGTCGGTGTCAGGTGTGTGAAGCATCACTTCATGGCTCTGTGCACAAAAGCAGAGAAATACATAAGCCTCGCTTTAATTGTGCAACATCATGATTTATTTATTTTATTTATGAGCTTGCCATTTCCTTATGCTCAGTTTTTGTTGATTGAGTTATGCTCTAGTACAGTATATTTATTTATTAGCTTTTTATGTCTACTTTTATGTTTGCAATGGTGACAGTTTTTCAACTGACTGACTGAATGAATTAACTTTTTACTTTATTCATTAAGTAAATAATTAAACCCTCACGTTCATTATTGTGTCTGCTTTGGGTCGACACGAAGACGCTGTCACACATTCAGAGTGTAAGAGGGAGGTGAGAATATGAAGCAGGGGTGTTGATTTTACAGCGCACACATGCTTTAATGAGTTTGCACACAGCAGTTTATACTCCTTGATCTAACTTTAGAGTCGGTGTTAGAGGAGCCTGCAGTGCAGAGTTGTGAGTGGATATTTGCAAATCTCAGTAGACTGTAACACGGCTGAGTCATAGTTGGTTAAAAAAAAAGCCACAGGTATGAATAACCAGAATAGATTCCCTGATTGTTTCTGACATCTGTTGAAAATTCACAGTGCAAACTACATATAGAAATTCAGTCAACCAAGACTAGCATTGAAACCTTGTTTTGTAACTCTGTAGATTTGATTAAAATCTCTGCAGAGTTAATCCTAAAATTATTATTATTCATTGTAATTTGGTGCTTTACAGCAACAAAAAAGTGACTTTTTTCTAGTTCAAATGTTTTCTATATTGGCATTTTCATCAAACATTTCTGTTCTTTTTTACTTTTTTTAAATAATTTTATGCTTATTATTTTATTGTTTTTTTTTGTTTTTGGTTTGCTTATCTGTTTTGCTATTTTGTCTCTTTATTTGATCTTTTGCTTGTCAGAAGATGATGCTTATGTAGACAAACTGCCCACCTTTGAGAGACACTTTGATTCATTTGCAGGTATGGTAAAGTTCCCCTCTGAGTGAAGACAGGGAGTGCATGGAAAACCATGTTAGTCAGTATGAGATAAATACACAAATATTAATATAATAACTTAAAAAGAACTTGATATATGGAAATATATTTGAGACTATTGATTGAAAATAGTTATTTAACAGATAATCCAATCACTAGTGCTGCACTCACCCAGATAATCTGAAATTTGAAAATCAGAAATAATAATATAAATAAAAACTGGGTATTTAATGTATCATAATAAAACAAAGTTCCCTGATATAAATTAAAATTCTAAATTAAAATATTTGTTTTAAATATGTAGATATTTTATAAATGTGTTTATTGAAGCTCATTAACTCATCTTTAGGTTGTAAGTCAAGGTGACGATCATTTATTTAATGGGAATATATTTATTTAGGTATTTATCTCATATTGATTAAATGGTATTTTATAAAGGTTGTATTAAAGGTGCTCCTGTGTGAGTTTTCAATCTGTTTAATGTTTGTCAACCTGAACGCTTTCGATATGCAAAGGCAAAGAGCATCGCTGAGTGTTTTTAAAGGATGGAAGTCAGAAAGTGTGGGTATTCAAACAGTGACGCACATCTTTGTTTCTCCAATAACTTCAATTTTTATTCATCTAAATTTTTATAGAAAAATGCTCAAGTTTTGAATTATTTAGACATTATTTAAGATATTCATTGTTTAAATACCTACTTCTCAGTCATTTATTCCCATTTTTTTACTAAAATATAGGCACATATCACTTTTTTTTAAGTGGCAGCACTTTTCAGTGAAATCATTTTTCATTGTTTTTCTCTTGCCAGCTCATACCTTCCCACACAATTTCCTGACATCTAATATTATTCACTGTCTTTATCTTTCCTATCTACATGCCTTTTTACTCATTCCTCCTGTTTTAGGCTCACTGTCTTTAAAATTAAAAATAGGATCTGTTCAAGAAAAAGAAAGCTACGAAAGTTTAATTCTAAAGGTTTTTAAAATGTCTTTGTTTTTGTCCATCTGTCTGCCTGTGAGACTTTTCTCTCTGTTTTATGACTGTGCACCAGTCATGCCATGTCACCATGGCAACCTCCCATCTCCTCTCTTGCGACAGTTTCTATACTTTTTGTGCAGCGCAGACTCTCCCAGATACCTTTTGTTTTCAGTTCTTAAATCTGTGAGTGTATTTGAGTGTTTGTGTGTTGAGTGAATGTGTCTGAAGAGCTCCTCAACAGTGGATTCTTGAAATCCTCGCACTTCAAAACACACAATGTTCCACTGGCATGAGAACCAGGTCGAATTAGACAAGCAGCTGTTTGGTATTCATGCCATCCTCTCCGTACGACTGGAGTGCTTGACACAACCTCAAGTTCTCCCAATTTGCCAGTCTGGCTGTGATACCTCCATCTGCTCTCTCACTTGAGCCCTGACTTCCATCTTTCACTCCTATCAATCATGCACTCTCATGCCACAGAGACCAACATACCCCCACCCTCAATCAAGGCACCTGCCTTTGTGTTTTTTACATAAATCACTGCTCTGCTCCCATTCCATCACCTGACACTCTGTTAGTGTAGTGACTCTTTTATCAGAGCAGGTTTGTTCATGTGCCTTACAACAACACCAAAACAAGCTTACAATGCACTACATGGATGGTTTTAGTGTAAAGTCACCATTTTTGCAATAAAGTTCATCTTAAAAATGGAAAATAAGACCTTGTATACTGTTTAGTTAGTCTTATCTATTGATGTTCCGTACACCTTTAGTTGCAAGACACTGTTTCTAAGAGTTTTTACTTTTTGTTGCTCAAAGTTGAACAGAACGACTAATATCCTCTTCTGAATCCTACAGTTCACATGTTTTCAACTTTTTTAAAAGTTTTTTTTAAAAACAAAATCTCTTTTGGTTGTTAGGTGTTTATTTGTCTAATGACAACATCAGTTATTTTTATTTTCTACAATATTTTTGTTTAAACATTTTTTGGAGACCTGGAATGGTCAAATTATCCAGTTTTTTACAAAATTATTTAAGAAAGAAGGCAGTAAGTGATTTAGAAATGTGTTTTGGGGTTTTCTGATGTCTTAAAAATACTGTGGCTTTGCGGAAGAGGAATGTTAGACTAATATTTGACTTGTTCTGTTATTACAATTCATGGTAGAAGAACATTTTGCTGCTGGCAGAGAAACTTCTTTTAATCAAGCAAAGTTCAACGACATTTGTAGAAGAAATTCTTGTTTGTTTGCAGACTTACAGACTGGCTTTGAGAAACATTTGTTACTAAAGTTTGATTGGAATATTTTGATATTAGATTTAGTTTTTGTCTTTGTGAAGGTACACATTTGAGTTTTAATTTGCCTTTGAAGCCTTTCAAAGATGTTCTTTAACCCCCATTCATCCTTTAAAAAGTGAGAAAAAACATTTTTCTGTACCTCAGTCCCTTTCTGATCTTACCTGGATTTAGTCTTATGGCTGCCATCTGCAGGGTGTTTCTGTACATAGCAGTCATTCATAAACTGTTTCATAATCTGAAACATGGAAGTCTGCTGGAAAACATTAATACAGAAAGAAGAGTAAAGAAAGATCCACACAGTGTGAACAGCATGGATGCTCTTGGATGAAGCAGTGGGAATAACAGCCTGGAGAAGCGTCATTCTGTGTCTTGTAATGAGGACTGACTGTTGTCTTTGGAACTGGGTTAGAATTGTCTCCTGAGATGATCTTTTAAAACTCCGCAGCCACATGATCCCCTCTTCTGTATTGCTCAGCTCAGTACTTGAAAAAATCATTGTTGCCCACCGTCTCCTCCGTGAATCGCTACCTTATCGTGGTGGAGGAGTTTGGGTGCCTGAATGATCCTGGGAGCTATGCTGTTGGGGGCAACTGACCCCTGTAGGGTCTTCAAAGGCAGATTGGACCTAGGTGACAGACCAGACAAGGAGTGGTTCAAAACCACTTGTATGGACAAAAGACAGCAGCAAACTTGTTGTCCCTCGCTTGGACGTAGGTTACCAGGGCCTCACCCTGGAGACAGGCCTGGGGCAGGGGCTTGTCGACAAGTGCCTGGTTGGGCTCAGCCCAAAGGAGTTATATGGGGTTGCCTTCCTGTGGGCTCACCACCTGCAGGACCTTCTTAATCCCACCAGCACATCTTCCATGGAGGAAGCTGAGTCTGGGGACTTGGGTGGTCTGCCCATGATTGGAGCCAAGGTTCTGGAGGTAGTTATAAAGCTCTGCACTGGCAGGGCTCTGTGGGTGGACAAGATCTCCTTGAATTTCTCAAGGCTCTGGATGTTGCTGGGCTCTCTTGGTTGATACGCCTTTGCAACATCGCATGGACATCAAGGGCAGTGCCATTGGATTGACAGACTGGGATGGTGGTTCCCCTTTTTAAGAAGGGGAACTGGAGTGTGTGTTCCAGTCACACTCCTCAGCTAGTAAGGTCTATTCAAGGGTGCTGAAGAGAGTCCAGTCGATTGTCAAACCTCAGATTCAGGAGGAACAATGATGGCTCCATCCCAGCCGTAGAACACTGGACCAGCTCTTTACCCTTACTAGGGTCCTCGAGGGGGCATGGCCGTTTGCCCAACCAGTCTAGATGTGTTTTGTGGACTTGGAGAAGGAATTTGACCATGTTCCCCAGGGAAACCTGTGGGGGGTGCTCCGTGAGTATGGGATTGGGGGTCCTTTATTACAGGCTATTTTATCCCAATACTAACGGCACAAAAGTTTGGTTCGCTTCGCCAGCAGTAAGTTGGACTTCCTCAGGGTGAGATTTAGACTTTGCCAAGCCTGCCCGTTGTCACTGATTCTGTTCATGACTTTTCTTGAAAAAATCTTTCTTTTCAGCCAGGGGGCAGAAGGAGTCCAGTTTGGTGGCCTCAAGATTTTGTCTCTGCTACTTGCAGATAATGTGGTCTTGCTGGCATCACCGTGATGTGATGTCCAGCTCTCACTGGAGCAGTTCGCAATTGAGTGTGAAGTGGCTGGGATGAGGATCAGCACCTCCAAATCTGAGGCCATGGTCCTCAGTCGGAAAAGCATGGATTGCTCTCTCCAGGTTGGGAATGAGGTGCTACCTCAAGAGTTTAGGTATCTCTGGGTCTTGTTCAGAGGTGAGGGAAGAATGGCGTGTGAGATCAACAGGAGGATTGGTGCAGCTTCCGCACTATTGCATACTCTGTATCGGTCTGTTATGGTAAAGAGGGGTATGGGCTGCAAGGCATAACTCTCTGTTTACCAGACAGTCTACGCTCCTACCCTCACTAATGGTCATAAAGTTTGGGTAGTGACCAAAAAATGAGATTGCGGATATAGGCGGTCGAAATGAGTTTTCTCTGCAGGGTAGCTGAGCTCTCTCTTAGAGATAGGGGGAGAAGCTTGGTTGTTCTGGAGGGACTCGGACTAGAGCTGCTGCTCCTCCACATCGAGAGGAGCCAGTTGAGGTGGTTCGGGCATCTGGTAAGGATACACCCTGGACACCTCCCTAGGGAGATGTTCTGGGCATGTCCAACTGGGAGGAGACCCCGGGGAAGACCCAGGACACGCTAAAGAAATTATGTCTCTCGGCTGGCCTGGGAACACCTTGGAATCCTCTTGAAAGAGCTGGAAGAGGTGGCTGTGGAGAGATGTCTGGGCTTCCCTGCTCAAGCTGCTTCCCCCATGACTCGACTTCGGAATAAGCAGCAAATAATGGATGGATGGATTGATGGATAGATGGATGGATGGATGGATGTTGCCACCCTCTAGCTGCACATCTGGCCCAGCTTTGTTTCATGCATGCAAGCATCCACAAAAGACCATCCTACATCACCCATCTTATCACATGTCCTGTCCTGGCGGTGTCCCTCCTCTCCCCCTGGCCTTCACTTCACTGTGATGTCCAATAGACCAACCATGTAAGACTCATGCTTCTGTCCTTCTCTCCCCTCCTCACCCACTTCCCTCCCCTGTCATCCCTCTACCTCCTCGTCCTTCTCTCCTGATCCCCCACCTCGCCCCTTCCACTGCCCTTCCACCCCACACAGAGAATGACCAGCCATCCCTTGTTTGGTTTGACAGAGGGAAGTTTTATTTAACCTTTGAAGGTAAGTTTGCTCTGCACCGGGGTAGCGTGCACGAACAATTACACTCTTCCAAGGCTGATTTGTGCAAGCTTTGCCCCTTCTTATCCCTCTTTATCTCCTAACTTTCACTATGCTAAATTATACCTAAGCCCCCACCCCACCCCCCTCATTTGCGCTCAAATATCTGGTGTAATAGTTTTACCTTTTTGTCTCAGTGTTTTTGAGCCCTATTTTATCTGCACTGGCTTGCCTATTTCATTGAAGAGTCATCTTTCTTTGTGCACTTTACTAATCACTTTGTCATTACTTTTTCCCTGTTGATCTTTAGCTTTTTTGGTTTCTAATTTTCCCTGATCTTGTTAGAGTTCTTCAGCTGTACATCTGAAATAAGCATGCATTTATCTAGCTTTTTCCTGGTCTGCCTCTCTCACTTCTTTCTCATCTTGCAGTGCTTATTCAGATAAAAGCAAGCATCACTGTATAATGAAAGAAGAGGAAAAAAGAATCGTGCATTAGATTTGAAATAAATGCGACTATAATTCTGAAGTTTTTACAGTCAAAAAGCAGAGAGAAATGTGTCCTTGTCACACATAATTTGCTGTTCCATCTTACTAACACTGGTATCTGTGTTCATTTTGAATAACTTTGAAATGTCATTTCATTTCATTATTGTAGTATCCATCCACTTCTTCATCGTTTCATCCCTGCACTGTTGGATAGGAAGAGTGTAAAATCCTGGCCTGAAAGTTTTAATGTTTTTTGTTTTGTTTTGATTTTTGTGCTGAAACTGTAATGTGTTAATCTCAAATTTAAACCAAGATTTCAATTTTTAAAAATTGTAAATATGGTTTTAGCTGATCTGTAGCAATGAAAAAAAGATAACAATGATCTTAAAGTGGTTTTTCAATGAAAATCACATTTATTTGTTGACTTTATGGTATACTAAAAGAAAATATATCTGTATGTGTGTGTTTTTGTGTTGTTTTTAGGCTGCTCCCGAGGACCTAGTCCTCTCACCATGGGGGCTCAGGACACCCTCCCCGTGGCCGCTGCATTCACAGAGACGGTCAACGCCTTCTTTAAAGGAGCCGACCCCAGCAAGTATGTATAAAAAACCCAGACATTCCTGATTGATGCTGAATTTCACAATCAAAGTTACAAAATATATACTTTTTTGTTTCTTTGGTTTGTGCAGAAGCTTTAAAAGATATTTCTCAAAGTGATTTGCTAAATTTTGTATCCTTAATTTTAGACCTCAACTTAACACCTAAAATACTGTAACAACTACGACTCCCCGTAGTTTCCTGGAGGCACAAGACATTTCAGCAACTTTAACTTCATATTTGAGGCGTTTAAGTGTTTTCAGTTGTTATAAGAGTAAGATTGTTTAAAAATATTTTAGATAATTATAAAATCTCAGTCTGTTGTGAAACTTTCAAAATCTGTTGATATAGTTTTCACTGTAATTTACAAAAAGAACGTGTTCTGTAATTGTTGCCAAATCCTTTGATAAATACTTAAGATTTTTGCTAGCTCTGTTATCGGGTGAAATCTTAAATAACACTATTATAACAATAAAAAAATTGAAGCACTTTATAATCCATAGCAGGTTAAAGTTGTATAGTAGCTTTGGCGTTGTGTATTCGTTATAATGATACTTTCAGGTGACGTTGCCCACCTGTGCACAAAGCAGAATAAAGAAGACAGAAAGTTACAAATTTTAAGCTGATTCTGTGCATCCTTTCCCTCTCCTCTTCCTCTCAGGTGTGTTGTGAAGGTCATAGGTGAGATGGTTTTATCGTTTCCGGCGGGAATCACGCGGCACTTTGCCAATAACCCATCCCCCGCCGTGCTAACTTTCAGCATAACCAACTACAGCCGATTGGAGCACGTGCTGCCTAACCCCCAGCTGCTCTGCTGGTAATGTCTTCACTGTTGTCTTCACCAACAAACCTAACCTTCCTGTGTTTGCATTAAAGTTTTACAGTATTCTTCACATGTTATGATTTAAATCTGAAGCCTCTATGGTCTAACCTCAAAATTCACCCTAAATGTTTAACAAGAATGTAATATTTTAACTAAACGTCTTAAAAACAGTCAAATGTGTGGTTTTAAAATATCTTATCTTTAAAAGTGAAATTTGTTTTTTGAAAATATAGTTTTGCTTTAAAGATAACATTTAACAGAATTTTTCAGCTGACTTTTTTTGATGAACTGAGTTTTTCAATTTATGCTACATTGTTCATAACGTCCCAACATTAAAATATTGTGTGTTTTCAGTCAATATGTTCAGCACTGCATGTATAAGATGTGAGCCAGATAAGCACAATTATACACACAACTTTGTGGGTTATTATGTTAAAAAGGTTGATTAAAAGATTCACTGTCTGATTATTTTTTAATGGCTGTTAAACTCAATAAAACCTTCAGAACCCTCTACAAATGTGTTCTGGTGCACTCAGCTGTTGCATCGGCTCCTAATGGGTTAATCAGTGACTACTGAAGATGAGCAAACTTTAGTGAGATCATTTTACACAATTAAACTGAGTCATCGTCAGATACTAAGACTTTACAGATAAATTAAATATTATGAGTCATTAGAAAGAGGAAGCTTTCATAAATATCTGACAAATTAAAGAGTCTGAGACAAGGAAATTCACTTAACCTGAAGTGTAAAACAAATAAAAATATATTTATGTAAAAGTTATTTATTTATTATTTAATTTTTGTGTCCCTTTGCGTCCCTTGGAGGGGCACAGACCACCTGAATCAGATTCTACAATTATTCACCTATTGTGAAACATTTAAACCAGTATTTATGAGACAAATTTGTTTAACATTTAAGTCACACCAAGCACTAAGTCATTAAAAAGATATTTTTGTTTTTAGTTTGCCACTAACTGTGGGTTTTGTTGGTAATTGTCAAAATAAAAAATGCTGGCCAGTCCTATCAGTTTTCATTTTACCTAAATAAATCTGTTTTTGCTGCTTGGAGTTCTGCTTTGTGAACTGCCTGTGTTGTGACGGCTGTTTTCCACGTGTTCCCCCACCACGCAGTGACCCCAACACAGAGGCCAAGGCTGATGTCAAGGACTTCTGGGTGAACATGCCAAACCTAATATCACATTTAAAGAAGGTGGCAGAGCAGAAGCCGCAAGCGACATACTACAACGTGGACATGCTGAAGTATCAGGTTCGCTCAGCCTTTGGACAGATGTTTTACTGTAAAGTTATTTCCCTGAAAGTGTTTTGGAAGGATTTAATGAGATTGTTGGAATCAAATAATAAATTATGTGATCAGATATCAACGCAGGGCCTTCAGTCGACTCCTCTGAATCTGGCGGTGAGCTGGAGGTGTGAGCCCACTAGCACTGATCTGAGGATAGACTACAAATACAACGGAGAGGCCATGTCGACGCCAATGGCCCTCAACAACGTCCAGTTCCTCGTCCCTGTGGATGGAGGCGTTTCAAAACTGCAGGCTGTCTTACCTCCGGCTGCATGGTACGTCCACACTGTCACTATGTGTTCCTGCTCCTGGGAAATCATATAAATAAAATAAAAACAGAACTAAGTTTTCATTCAAATACCAAATTTTTAAATAAGTACTTTTGTTTGCTTGCGTTTTTAAATAAATGGATCTTCCGAAATATTGTTCTGGTCTTCCTCACTGAGTTTATGTCTGTTTTCTAAAATCCCGACAGGAATGCAGAGCAGCAAAAAATCCTTTGGAAGATTCCTGATATCTCCCAGAAATCCGATAATGGAGGTAAAGTTACCAGCTGTAGAAGAAATGTGGCAAAATCTGTTTATCAGTTCAAACACAGTGGTCTTAGACAGAAGCACAGTTTGAAGCTTTTTTTCTTAACTAAAATCACCCAACAGGAACCATATTCTTATGCTGCAATCATTATGTCCAACTTTATAAACCAACCACTTAGAAATCTACATTAAGTGATGCAACATGCAGTCAGAAGCATCTATTTTGCCTTTTTAATTAATAAAAAATAGGAAAAAACCAGATCACCACATATTTGTTGCTTTAGATTGGCATAAAAATAGTGAGACCAAGGTTTTCATATCAACCATCTTGTTTAGTACTATAAGCATGAAGCTTTTAATGAGACACTGTCTTAAAACTCTTTGTGTTTGTAAATATAATAGTTAGAATATTTCTGTAAATGATGTTAATCTAAGTACAAACATCCAAATAACCAATGACAAACTAAAAATAAAAAAACTACAGTAAAAAAAAAAAAACAAAAAAGCAGGTAGACCTAAGCAGATTTATTCTTTGATAGAGCTGAACTGGATTTATTACTGGAGCTCGTTGAGGCAGTTAATGAGGTCAGAGTGAAAAAGTTCAGAAAGCCCAAAGGGAACAGCTTCCTTTCAGGATATCACTGCCCTCTTCTGTCTGACCGCGGTGCTACACTTACTTCACCAAACCTCTGTGATCATTGAGGTGACATGTATCTGTTTTGTGGTAGTGTGTCTGCCAGAACCTAAATTATATATGAATTAGTTGTCTTTAGAATGTCTGCTGTGGAATATTTAAATATGTTTTCCTACTTTGTGCATCAGACAAACAACATTTTGGGTCTGTTTCACATAAAAACAATGTAGAAACCCCCCTCAGGGCTGACCTGATGTCTAGGATAAAGACATTTAGCGAGATTATAAATTCTCTTTCAGGTAGAGCAGACTGTCTGGTCAGTTTAATGCTTCATCATTTGGATGTGGATGACTGACATAGTGCTCATGTTTCAAATACAGCCAGTATTGAACAGGGACCAATGCAATAGCAAGCTCCCTCGCAAAATATTTATGTTAAAATATAGTTATCTCCTAACTGCTAACTATCTTTTTGATATTGGTTTCTGTTTAAATTTGTCTAAGTGAAAAGCTAAGGAAAGGTAAAAACTGCCTCACCCTTGTGTCTTTGTACATTCATGCTCTTCCACTAGGTGTGGGGTCCTTGTTAGCGCGCTTCCAGCTAACAGGGGGTCCCAGTAAACCGGCTCCACTGGCGGTGCAGTTCACCAGTGAGGGCAGCAACCTGTCAGGCTGTGACATTGAACTGGCTGGACCAGGGTACCGCTTCTCTCTTGTCAAGAAGAGGTTTGCTGCAGGTCAGTTTAAAATCTCAGCATTTCATGAAATTTCCCATTTTTTTTTGTTTTCAACTCTTTCAAACTTTTTTAAACTCATAACAGTATTTCAAACTTTTTTCGATGGCTGTATAATTTCCTTTCAATCTGCTAAAAGAAAACAGAATTCTCCAGCTAATGAGAAGTTTGTCAATTTAGTAACAAAAGGTTGGCTTCTGCACCTACGGTGGATTTGTCTGCCACCGCCTATTTTAAGATTCCCCATAAATAACAATCATTCTGACTCAGTGTGCACAACAAACTCTTCCTTTGTGTTTGACTGAGGCCTGATCATAGAAGAATTAATCACTTTTCTTTGCTTACAGCTGAATTCATAGGTTTTATAGTGAGAAAACAATGTTGCACCAAACCTAAAACTGCTAATAACCCTCCTGAAGACCTCAAAAGAAAGAGAGTGAGATAGAGAGACGTAGAGAAGCCCTTGTACCTTTGGATCAATTTGACCCAAAGGCAACAGGAGGGTTAAAACATGACAGCAGGGGAAGTGTGATTCCTCTGGATTTAACAATAAAACTCAGGAGTCTCTGTAAATTATCTAAGAAGTGACTTTTCTGCCTTTTTAGGAAAATACTTGGCTGACAACTGACCCATTCCACTGATGAACAAAACAACTGTCGTGACCAGAGGACAGACCTGCATCAGACTCTCCTACAACCTTTCATGAACCCACACGACAGGTCTGCAGCCTGCCCAGCAGTATTGTATAACTTGCATATAGCATTGTGGAGCTGTTTCAGGTCATGTAATTATAGTATTTGTATTCATCTCATAACATATGTGTTGCTGCAGTTAGACGCCTGGGTTCTTCCTTGTTTGAAAGTCCGTGCCTCTCTCCATCCTCCTCTGGTCAAAGTGTTTTAAAGTTTCACTGCAGCTGCCTGACAGAAGACAGGAGAAGTCGTAGTACAAGACAGATTTTAACTCTGCAAGATAAAAGTCAGTCACTCATCTCAACCTCTGAAATAAACGAGGGATGGATCAATCCCAAATCTATAAATAAGCCTTTTGTTTAGTTCAATCTTAAAGCCTGTGATGGCATTGCCTGGAACACGAGTTCTTATTGGTGCTGTTGTGCTTTCAGATAAACAGAATCAATCAGTCACCAAAAAATTGTTTTTCAAACTTTTCTCACTGGAACTACAGGGTCATATGACTTGAATTGGCTTTTTTATAGTAATGCTTAACTGGCCGATTTTATTTCTTTAAATTACACCCATTGAGAGGTTTTAACCTGTTAGGCAGCTGCAATGATGGGTCAGCTCACTGGTTGCAAAACAAAATGAATAATAACATAAAAAACCTTTTCTCTTCAGAACAAAGGAAGTGTACAAAGTGTCATTTTAAGGCAGTACTATGTATCTTAAAGGGCGTTCGGTGTTTTCCTTGTATTGTTGAATAGCCTTTCTGTTGTTCCCAGGGACAGCAGTGTTAGACACCAGAGTACATGACAGCATTCTATTTTTATTTATTGATGACAATGACTTGTTGTATAAAACATGTGATTCTGTATATGAATAGAATTTGAATGGTATCACAACAACTCAGAACCCTTAAGTGTATATTTGAATTCTCTCTTTTTTTGTTATCTGTGTAGTTGGGTAACCTGTGTACAGTATAAGGTATAATTTTTGAATTTATTTCAGATATAATTTTTTAACTCAAGTGCAACAGAAGATTTGAGCTATATATGGGTGGTGGGGTGGGAGGGGTGGGGTAATTTAAAGAAAATGGTAAATATCTTCCTGGTATGCTGTGTTATGCTTTGTGAAAGCAGTGTTATTGTAGAGTTAGATAAAGTCCGCATTCTAAGAAAGCATATTATGTTCAAATTTTGTTTTGAAAGTTCAATTTAACCAGCTAGCTCTGTCTTGTTGCAGAAAGACTTCACTGTTTTAAAGTTGACAATTAATGCACATTCAGCACTTAAAGGAAGCCTTGTGAACCGGACATAGCTGCACCTGAATCAGGTTTACATCCATTGGCAGTTTAGGCTGTGGCACTTGGGCTCTCAGCAGCTCACCAAGTCTACCAGTGCTACCTTCTGTCTAAGATGAGAGTTTGGTTACATCCACAGAAAAAGAAAAAGAAACTTAGAAGACAGCAGCTTGATGATACAGGGCAACTCCACAACAGCAACCTGTTGTCTCTGCAAGTAGGAACATGTAAGACAGGGTTTACTGGAAATGTCAACAATTGAACTTTCAAAGTAAAAAATGTTACTCGTACACCTTGAAATGTTTGGCATTTTTAAAGATGCTCTAAATGATCTGTTGTATATCTGCTTGGAGACAGAGCATAAAGACTGAGTTCATATTTTATTGTTAATGTCTTCTTACCAGCGCCTCTAAACCCTCCAAAATTAACACAACATGTTTGTTTGATTGTATGAATATCAAGTTGGGATTTGTGAAGATGTAACATGCACCTTAAAGTTTCATAAGAACCTGTGTGTAAATTATAGTTGTTTTAGCAGCAGAGACTTACGGTAAACAATGCGAACGCCTTTCAGTCCACCTTTGTTGTCCAAAACTAAACAGTTTTTGGACTGATATGAAATATTTTACAGATATTTTGGTCTCTTTCAGGATAATCTGACATTCTTTCAATACCTATAGCATTTCTACTGGGTCAAAATTTAAATTTGTTTGCTACTTTAATTTTACTTTATATTTAATTTTTTTTTTATTTTTTGTGGTGTACTTCTGTCCCAGGTGCTCACCATAAAATGAAATGACTCAATCCTCACATCGAGCTGACATTGTGCCTGCTGTAAAAGCATCATCAAAGAGACTTGAGCCTGATTTACTTTTGGATTTGGCTAAATGTGTTTTTCCTCCTGAAAGCAGTCTTTATGTTTAGCAGATATAGGATTGATTATTTATAAGAAAGCAAATGTGTATTTCTCAGAATGTCAACTTCTGTTTTTTTGTTTTTTGTTTTTTAAATATGACAATGAGAACAAAAACAGTTTTTTTGTCAGCTGCATTGATGGAATTTGCTGACCATGGTTCCATTATCTGAACAGGATTTGTTTACTGGTTTGTTTATTCTGACCTAGAAGTCTGAAGGAAACAAAGGTAGATCCTTTTACCTTCGTTTACTTTGTAACTTTGGCCATGTTTCACCAGTTAGGCTTTTCTTCTGTTTCTTACCTGTTTATTGGCATAAACTCCCAGAATATATGACCTGCACACCCCGATCCTCCTACCAGCGCTTGAATCCGTGGCTTTATTTTTCATATATGTATAAATGTAATGGTCTCTGTGAGATGACATGATTTGAATGAGGATGTGAAGCAAGGGTAAGTGACCAAAATGTCTTTTGTTCATTTTGTTTTTTCTGTATTTTATGTGTGTGTACCCTGGACGGTCAGTCCTCTGTTAAGAAAAATAGGATTAATATTTTTAAAATGCTTAAAAATGACAAAAATATTATATTGTTCAATGTGAATAAACACTGTGCTGATGATGTTCAACTTCCTGGATGCTCTGAAACTCAACATGAAGAACAAAGTGTGTGTGAAGCGTAGCTGAAAATCGATGTACTGTACTGTTTGTCTGCATTCTGCTAAATGGAACCAATCACATTCTTGTGGATAAACTTAAGGGAAAAGATCAGTTATTCTCGCACCAGTACTTCTATTCAGAGTATATAGTAATTTTAAATACAGATATTTTGCAGTGATTTTAGATCAGGACTGTACAGTTAAAATTAAAAATCTCTTGACCAGGTTTTTCCTTTTTCTTTTTTTTTTTTTTTCTGCGCAGCCCCAGTCTGAAGTTCAACTTTAAAGTGAGGTGGTTTTAAATGATTGGTTCCATTTAGCTCCTGGTTATTCTTTTGTTTGGTAATATCTTTTGTCATGCTGACTGGATGACAACATGCCGTTACATTTTGTATAAATTGTGAAGCTTACAGTGCAACAGTCACTACAGCATTATCTACCAAGGCTCACCGATCACACTAACAATTATCAATGTGTTTGGAATTACTGTAGGTTTTATATCTTTCAGCTTGAGAGGCAACACACAACTCTGTCTTTTAGTTGCTAGAATCTTATTTGCTCCTTTTAAAATACAAAAACTTGGGGCAGAACTTGTGTTTTTCAGCTCTTCATCTCTGTGGTGAATTTATCCTGCAGTAATTCAGTATTGCATGCAAAGCATGCAGTAAAAGGTGGGGCATCTTCATGATAGATAGTACTGAAATGACATGTTGTGCTGAGAGTCACTTACCTTGTATTAATGTTGCGAAGAGACAAGGGAGTGTGTTTATGTGTGCTAGAAGCCAGAATGCTTTTCTGTACCGTTAATCTCAAACACGTGCAAGCTGTTTGTTCAGAACATAACAACGATAAAAGGAACCGAGGAACTTAGTTTGCTTCTTTTCAAATCCAATAAAAGTTCTAACTGGCCACTTGTTCTTCCTGTTTTATTGTTGCTACTCATTGCAAACTTGGAAATCAAACATACAAAAGGTTATCCTGAACTTTATCAAATGATGCAGTTTACTCCAGTAGTTTTCCAGATATCCATTCATTTGTTGTCTTTACCCACTTTTTCTTGTCCGGGTCATGGGGGAGCTGGTGCCTATCCCCAGCTGTCATTGTGTGAGCGGTGTGGTACACCCTGGACAGGTCGCAAGTCCATCACAGGGCCAGTTTTCTAGATATATTGAATTAAATTCTGAAATGCGGGACCACATTCAGTGTAAACAAAACACTCAGCTGAATCTACCAAAAACCACATGGAAGTCTTAGTCATGTGATTGACCTGTATTAAGCTGGCTATTGTCTAAATATGACCAGTAAATCACTGAACTATTTCCAGTCACTTCAGCCATAGTGAAACAAATGCGTGTGGTAGTTGGTCATCAGTAATGACCTATGACCTTTAATCTTGAGCCACCTTCTTATAGTGAGCAGAATCCTTTAGATAGACTTTGTGCTCATTGCTAATAAATTATGCTGAACAAAGATTGTGCAGTATTCCAGCACTGAAAGCTGTAAATAGTCTGATTTTAAACATGTTTTATTTCTATTTCATAATTTCTTTTAGAAAGAGATGTTTCTCAACCCAGTCAGAATATTCCATGGTTTCAAACTCAGGTTTTGTTTTATTATCCAACGACACAGTGATGATTTTTAACAGAGATGACTGTAATTTCTAAAGCATCCCAAACAAACTGCAAGACGTGTGCAAGAACATTTATTAGACAACTGTAAAATGATAGAATACAACTTAAGTGTCCTATAGAGACATCAAAACAGAAACTGAAATTTTGTGAATTTATTTTAAACACATGACACAATTCTGGTTTAGATATGTCTTTTTTTTGCACAGAATATGATCTACAAGTGACACAATTCCACATCCTCTAACCTCTATTTAAATCATATTTAAACATGCATTTCTTGTTACACATATTCTCCTGCTCAGGTTCATACAGAAATGTTCACAGAGACTCCACATTCACGTCTACAAGTCTCAGCAGTTCTACAGTGATCATTCGTCAGCCTGTGATTCAGGCCTGGTTGCCTCAGTCCTTTAGGAGGGGTCTCAGCAGAGGTAGGTGAGGTCACTCTTCCTGCAGCCCACCTGACAGCACATTTTGGTCACAACATTATTGAGGTCTCGTTTGGTCCACTCAGATCCAGGACTGCTAAGGTTCTCCAGGCTGTTCTGCTCCCCCGCTGACAGACCTGCATCAACAAACAGAAAACAAGGTGGATTGAGAAAACTTTTTATGGAATATGTTTTCTTTAATAATAATCTTGATAACACACACTCTTCTGTTACGAGTGTTTGTCTTGTTTGTTGGGACTGAGGCCTTTTTTTTTTACATTTATTTCAAAGACAATCATTAATGACTGACTTTTTCTTCGTATCAGTTTACTTTCTGTTCATGTCCTCATTAAAAAGGAAAAACTTAAGTGATTAACGCTGTCCTATTTGTCTTGTGCAGTGACCGTTTCCTTCTTCTAATCACCACGATTGACACGCTAAGTGGATTTGTCTGACAGACAGTAAGAGAGGGACTGCCCCGGGAACAGCCGCCTCCAGCATTTTAAGAGACACACAACCTCTTCCGGCGTAATTACACTGAACATGCCGCCTTGTGGAGACACCTGTCTCCCTGCACGCCCACTGTCCAGCAGACAATTATTTAATACAATTAAAACTACAGCTGAAAAAAAAAAACAACAGATTGGCCAAAAGAATACTTCAATAATAATTACAACAATTTAAATTAGACTGCTGGAGATAGATGCCAGAAAGAAGAAACAGGTAGAGAGAATGTAGGACGGATGGATGGATGATGGATGATTTAAATCAAATATTAATCAAACTAAATCAAAACTATAAAATGTGGAGTTTAAATAAATACATAAGTAAATAGGACTTACTGTTGATATAATTTTCACCCCAATAACACCAAAATGGACAACTTCAAGAAGCTCAAAGTAGAAGTTTTATCAGAGCTTCTTGTAATCCAGGTATCCTGATTTGATAGAAGTAAGCAGTCCTTTTCAGCAAAGGACTTAAAATAAATTAAAAGAATTTAGTATTGCATATTTCCTGAGAACACTGATTTTTTTGGGAGGAAACAAAAGTCTAAATAAACTGTGAACATGCACCAAATATTATGGGGCTAATTACAAATTGAGGTTGACTGGGCAATAAGACAGAATTTTTTTTTTTCTGCAATATTTTCCTTATGTTCCTAACTATGAACCACAGAATATGGATATGTGAAAATAAAATTAAAAAAAAACAATTAATTTTCTGTATAAGCAGTTTTCTTACCATCTATGTCTGGCTCAGAGAAGAACCTCCTCCAACGGGAGCCTCCGCAGGTGTAGACGACAGCCCTCACTAACTGTCGACCGCACAACTTCATCGCCTCCACTTCTGCTCCCGCCTGGTCCACACTCACCATGGCGCTCAAGAGTAAAGGCAAAACCACCAGAGCACGCATGCTGGATACCCGACTGTCTGTTTTAGTTTCTTCTCCTAAAACTTAAGCCGCTGTTCTTTTTGCCCTTCTGTTCTGTTCTGATGCTTTTGCAGGCTGCAACGAAGTCTTTGAACCACTGCTTAGACTTCCCTGTATTATATACAGTCCACTTGATCATCTGTCCACCTCCCACTTATTGACCCTTAGCCCATCCCAGCGACCCACAAACACGCACGCCTGCATACTTTTTATGCTCCTGGTTATCTTTGCCATCACCATTTTCAGTCATCTAACGACCACAAGACTTTTATAGCCCACATCATATTAAATGAGGTGCAGCCTCTTCAGACTCCATCTGATTACATGATTTCAGGCCCAGATTGCCCTGACCCTCATTACACCATATGGCTAATTAAAGGATTCAGAGTGATTCCTGTTGCATTCGAACAGATGTTTAGTGTGTTTACAACACTCTGATGGCCTGGTTGTCTTTCATTTTACAGCAGTTTGGGCCATATGAGAGGCAAAAAGTCAATGTTGATAGTTCATCATGCAGTCATTATTGTGCTGCTGATGGTGTGATGAGATACTCCAAGTGACATTTCACTACGATCATTAGTCGTGCAAGTTCCTCTTACAATGTTTCCAAAATTATATGTTTAGGTGGACATAATGTCAGGTTGTCTTTGTGTAAACACAAAACAAGTTAGATGAGCTTTTTTATTATTGTGCATGCAAATAAACTTTAATGTGACACAAGCAACAATTGTTTCATCGAAGCATTGATTCTGGTTGTTACTTTGACTGTTTTAAGAAGTCTTATAAACAAATCTGGGATTATGTTTTAATATGCATGTCACTTGCCAGGCAGAATGAAAGTTAAATCCAATTTCAAATCAATTTTACCTACTCTTAAGCATAGTGTTTCATAGAGTTCTGTTCTTGGACCTATTTTATTTGTACTTTATCTGCTTCTCTTAAACATTTTAGTAGTATCTCTTATTATTGCTATGCTGGATTTGTGACCCATCCAGGGTGTACCCCACCTTTCTCACAGTGACTCCTGGAGATAGGCACCAGCTCTCCATAACCCTGAAAGGGGAAGCAGGTAAAGATGGATGGATGGATGGATGATATTCAGTTTTTTGTTACTTTTAAACCTCACAGTGTACTGTATCTAAAGGATAAATCCTCCAAAGGTGTTTAAAATGAATAAAATCATCTGATCATCTGTTCTTCAGCCGAATGAGAAGAAAATGGAGGTTTTTAGTGGTGCTTTGGATAGCTTGATCCCTAAGATTGTTGGAAACATGGGTTTCCTTTCCACTTACATTAAACCCAGCATTAAAAATCTGGGGGTCACTGTCATTTGACAAGAGTGTTTGTTCTTGTTTTTGTTTTTGTTAGTATCATCCACTGCTGTTGGAGAATAATTTGGGGTACTTTTCGTTACCGTTTTTAGTACAAATATTACAAATTTCCATTCTTTTCCTTGTCAAATCTGAGTACTTCTCCTACCTCTGTTGTTTAGATTAAACAAAACATGACAATGTGAAGTTTGCAG
Source organism: Kryptolebias marmoratus (assembly GCF_001649575.2). Lineage (NCBI taxonomy): Eukaryota > Metazoa > Chordata > Actinopteri > Cyprinodontiformes > Rivulidae > Kryptolebias > Kryptolebias marmoratus. Next base: position 4,556,671 of record NC_051453.1, on the reverse strand, counting down.
ATAAAATCTGTTCTAATGCGATTGTTCGTATCTCGCTGAGACATCCAGTCGCCCTTTTTTTCTGAGATCTAAATCTTTTAAAGAAAGCTGCAGGATAAATAGATATAACAGACACAAACCTAATTGGCTCAGGGAGACATCAACATATGAGTCTTTGGTCTATCTGTAACTGTCAGACAGTGAGATGGCTCCCATTGTGTCCACCTGAAAGAACCAGAGAGACGATGTGAGCTTTGCCACATAAGCTGCCCTTTAGGTGCCTTTGAAGGAGCAATAATGGCTTAAAATTGCTGGTGTAAGATGTTATCAAGTCAGTAAAAGTGCATTAACACAGACTGGATGTCAACAAAAGGAAAGATTGCAGGTGATAGTATATGTGTGTTCAATAAAAACTCATCAATTGTACCAAAAGAGAGCATCACGTTTTTACCAACACCATCTGTCTATTTTAGAGCAGATGTCTGAATAGAACAAAAAGCATACAAAAAATAATTTAAAAAAAAACAGTAAAACTTTGATATGTATTTTTTATTTTTGGCACAAAATACCTTGAGAATTAAATAAACATGTTATTCATAGTTTTGCGTTAGTTGCAGCTCCCCACACTGATACCAATGACTTAATATACTTCATTTGTTCTTTGCTGACTAAAAGAAAATGGCTTTTGGATATTTGAAATACATCACAAACATGGTTTCTGTCAAAACAACCCAGTTACGTAAAAAAGTAATCATTTTTATACAACAGGTGCACACACACATTATGACTCAACGAGGAAGTGAAGTAAATACTCTCGCTGGCTCGTTAAATTTCTTTTCAGAACATTAAACCTTCATCACTTTCATTGCACCTCATCTACCTTCCCTTTCGTAAGAAAATGTTTCCTGTTTTCTACTCATGAAGGTAAAATCTAGGTTTCACAGAAATTACCCGCAAAAAAAGTCAGTTTTGGATAAATTATTTTTATATTTTTGGAGGATTGTCACCACTTTAGTTGGATATTGAAACAATAATTATGTAATTCTTGTTTGTTTCAAACTTTTTTCTGTTGATTTTTTATTATCACAAAGAGCATTATTGAACACACAAGTACAGTGATCACTATTATTGATTTTAGTGCTTTTTATAAGAGTTAAATGATTAATTGTTGATTTGACAGGTAAAATGGTCTCTAGAACCAAACAGTACATTTGAGTTTATTACATTTTACATTGACAACAAGTCTAGCCAGACCACAAATAAATAAATACTTAACATAAGAACAAACATTCAACATTTATACACCTGAAGCAATGTTTCACTACATGTAAGATTACCCAGTTGGCATCATTATTTATCCATTATTGTTCTTAGAGATTTTGCTTACATCAGATAATCAAATCTGCAAAAAGCTTAACCACAGAACAGATGCAGTAACTGGAAACTGTCCGTCAATAAAGGCTCTAAATAGTTTGCAGTAAAATTAACATTTAAAAGGAGAATAGGATCCTGATATGAAATTTATTTTTCTAATACTTGTAATGATGTGGTTTGGTTTTGCTTTGGAGCTGAAACATGGGTTTGTTTGATATATTTACATTTCAAAAGTTCAACAACATTAAAGAGAAAAAAACAGAAGCAAATACACAATTGTTTATTGCCACTTTTTTATCTACATTATAAAATATTCAACACGTCTATTATTAAATAGCTTCTGGTTAATTGTCTGCTGGGAGAAGCGTCAGCCCCCCATGAACCTAAACAGAATTAAACAGGTACAGAAAAATGGTAAATGAGTTATCATTTCTTCTTTGTTTAAATTTATAGCAACAGCGTCAATCTGAGCCCCCTCTCTGCCACTGCGCATATTCAACTCCAAGCCTCTAGGGGGCGACGTAAAACCACGTGATTAGCATGACGTAGTACAGGAAACAGGAAGTAAGGTGCAGCATTGTAAGGACGAAATGTTTGTGCAGTTTGTCAACGTAGTTAAAATGTCACTTTTTAAAGTTTCCTATAACTAATTGGAGCATCTTTGCAGCAGCTGTCTCAAGGTGATTCTTGCTTGTTGTTATGTTTCTTTTTCAACTCTGCGTTGTTAAAGTTATGTTGTGCTAACTTAGATAATCTTACTAGCTTGCTGTGCATGTCCAGCAAACTAGTAAGTAAGATTATCTAAATTAGCAAAATCTGTAAAAATGAAGCTTTGTAAACTGTTGTAAATATCTGAGGCTAGATCACATTTAAAAAGAAAAGTAAACTGAATCATGTGTTCATTTAGTTTGTACAATTTAGCACTTTAATAAAGAAACAGCATGATATTTGTATGAAACATTCAGTGCTGTTAAAAGTAATTTTAGGTCATAAGATGTTAGCTTAAGCACATGAATTTAAAGATGAAAAATGACAAATATGTTCCTAAATTACAGAATGCCTATGTCAGATGTGTGAGCTTGCTTTTATTCCATTTTAATTGAAGTAAAAAAAAAAACTCGTTTGTTTTTGTTTGTTTTGTCGTTTCTTTGTTCAAATAATCGTTTATTTTCATACTGTTTATCACGAGAGAAAAAGTTTGCTTGTTATGAGAAAGGGGAAAAAAAAGAATATTCTGAATTAATAGTAATAAGGAAATTATTTGTCAGGGATTTTATGATATATGTAGCTAATAGCTGTTTTTTCAGGTGATAGATTCAGATCTCAATAATTCATGTCATAATTTCTTTGAAATCACAGCACACCTGAATGTGTCATGGAGCCTGCAGTACATAAGAGTTGGAGGAGAGTCTTTCACAATCTCCACAGAGCCTTTATTATTCCAAAGAGAAACAGTTCGGGTTGGGCTGATCATGCAGCTGCCTCCCCTCACTCCAGTCATGTCAAGTCCACGCTCCTGGTTTCTCGTCTCTATCAGCCTTCAAACCTGCGTGATATGGGGCTGGACAGCCAGGTGGCAGGAGAGATGAGCTGTAAGAGCCAGAGGCTCATGCAGCAGGCTGGGCTCATCCATCCATCAAACCCAGGGTGCTACTACTACCTTCCGACTGCTGTCCGCTCCATGGAAAAGCTGGTAAGTTTATATTTTTATTAAATACACATTAAAACTCCTTAAAGTTGAAGTATCTGGTAGTAACAACTCCAGTGTTTAATCAACAGATAAGGGTGATTGACCAGGAGATGCAGGGGATTGGTGGACAGAAGTTAGACATGCCCAGTCTCTGCTCGGCTGATCTCTGGAAAGCCAGTGAGCGCTGGGATTTAATGGGAAAGGAGCTGTTCCGACTTAAAGACCGCCATGGAACAGACTACTGCTTGGGTCCCACACACGAGGAGGCAGTGACGACTCTTGTTGCTCACCAGGCAACTCTCTCCTACAGACAGCTGCCTCTGCTGCTGTACCAAGTTAGCACTCATTTTGTTGTTGTCACCAGTGCATTTGTTGTTCTAAGCTGCAGTTTTTACATTGTGTGTTTTGTTTATTAATAAAAACAGATCACCAGGAAGTTCAGAGATGAGCCAAAGCCAAAGTTTGGTCTCCTACGGGGGAGGGAGTTTTACATGAAGGACATGTACTCCTTTGATGTGAGTGAAGAGGCTGCTCATCAGACATACGAGTCTGTGTGTCAAGCATACACTCGACTCTTTGCCAGGTTGGGCCTGCGTTGCGTTCAAGTGCAGGCAGACACAGGAAACATTGGCGGCACCCTCTCCCATGAGTTCCAGCTGCCAGCAGACATCGGTGAGGACCGGCTTCTGGTCTGTGGGAACTGTTCCTTCTCAGCTAATGTGGAGACTTTGTCTTCAGACAAAACTGACTGTCCGCGGTGCAGCACCGGCTCACTGGTAGAGTCAAAAGGTATAGAAGTAGGTCACACTTTTTATCTGGGTAAAAAGTACTCCCATGTGTTTGAAGCCACTTTCAGTAGTGCCCAGAACAAACTTACTACTGCCGAGATGGGCTGCTATGGCCTTGGTGTGACCCGTATTCTTGCTGCAGCCATCGAGGTGATGTCAACAGAGGAAGAGATCCGCTGGCCGGGTCTTATTGCCCCTTACCAGGTTTGTGTTTTACCCCCCAAAAAGGGTAGTAAAGTGGATGAGGCATCAGTCTTAGCAGAAGAACTGGTTCAGACTTTGGGAGAGGCTCTTCCTTGTTTGAGAGGGGAAGTTGTTCTTGATGACCGCACACAGATGAGCATTGGAAAGAGGCTGAAAGACGCCTGCAGACTGGGCTATCCTTACATCGTTGTAGTAGGACAAGGAGCTCTGGAGGAAACTCCAAAGTTTGAGGTGATATGTCAGCAGACAGGTGAGACGATGTTTCTCAGTAAAGATGGAGTGCTGGATCTGCTGGGAAAAGTGGAAACTTTGTGATTTAAAAAAACCCTAAAAACTTTTAAACTTTGTTTAAAAAATGTTTTCATTTGTTTGTAAATTTTAAAGTAAATGACAAACAATATTAGGGACTTTTATTTTGCCATCATTTACAGCCTGAATTGTAAAAGCTGAGGTAAACGGCTTTAAATGCATTTTGTCATGACGGTGCAATTAAAGGAAAATGGGCACAGAATTATTGTTTTCTATTTAATTTGCTAATAATCCCATTAGTAGTATTTTTATTTTACTAATACTTCTATTAGTGGTTTAATCATTTTAATTTACTTCTGAATTGAAATGGTCAAGAATAAAATGCTTCATAGCTTACAGGTTTCATGGTCTGTCTCTGTGTGTATACTTAATAAATATATTTCAAATACAAATATGGACAATTAGGCAGAAATACAAGTGAGATAATTGGCTATTTGCAACTAAATGAGTTAATTAATCAAAGGTCATTAAACAGTTCAGAGGTGGGATGCCTCATACTTAGTTCTGTAAACTCTGTCTGGAACCGAAAGTTTCACAAAAGCCAGTTAAACTTCCCTTGTTTTTTAATGAAAATGCTGATTTTAAAAAAATGATATCAATAAAAGTGNTATATATATATATATATATATATATATATATATATATATATATATATATANAATACACAAATAAATAAATACTTGGATTTTTGCTTTCAAAACAGCACACGCTACTTTGTATTTCTGCATGGATATTTTGTTGTATTGCTTCTTTTATAATTCACTTTTGACCTCCATTTGACCAGCTGTAAAGCATTGACATGGGTTTATATAGATTGTGATATGCTTTAAAATACAACTACATAATTTAGATTATAATTATAATTAGTGAAGTTTCGGACGGTTTTAGAAAACAATTGTTTGTTTCACTCTGGGACATTTTTGTTGTGGATGATGATGGTGAAAATGAAGAGTAACAATGTAAAATAATAATAATAAAAAATACACATTCCATAAAAATCTGCTCAACTTTATCAAAATGTAAAACATTATGTTTACATTAATGTTTCAGCAAACCAGTTCCGGTCTTGTGCGAAAATCTGTTCCCCGTGTCGGGAGCGCGCATTGCAGACAGAGAGGTGGATCCGGCGGATCTGACCATTTTCACGGCGATTCTTATCGATTTTTCGGTAAAAACTACTCATATAATCATGTCAATGTTGTAACTTTTTGATGCCTCGCAAATGTTATCAAAATCACAGGATTTATTGTTGATGATGAAAGGATTAAACACAGTTAAAGACTTGCAGGTAAATTAATTTGTTTCCATTTTATGTAGGGGGAACAGATTATTTCAAAAGACCGGTGAAGGTAAGACTGTGGTCTGCTCAGACTGCGGGACCAATGATCAGACTTCACGTTTCCGCACGGATCTTAATTACCGGTGCACAGCAGACATGTGTAAACAAGACAGCCTCCAGAATCCGTAACGTTTTATATCTGGTGGTTGAGACTCAGTCAGTAATTAATACAGTTTGTACAAGACTTGAAAACAAGAAAAAGTCGTTTTAATTTTTATTTTGACACAAAATGGCGTCAACGGAGGTTCAGAGTGACAGTGACGACGGCATGGACGAGTTCATGGACAAATTCAAGAGACAGAGATACAAAAATGCATTCACAGAAAACAACTGGGAGGAGGTAACACCATCATTTAAAAGCCTGAAACTTAAAGTTATTGTAAGTCGTGTAGTTGAAGCTTATCTGATCATCTTCTGTACACCCTGACGGGCTTCTCTTTGTAGGAGTTTAATAGAGTCCCCATGTTTATGAAATCAGCCCCTGAAGAGATCGACCCACAGAAGTACCCAGAACTAGCATGTCTCCAGTCTATAATCCACGATGAAGACCGATCTCCAGAAGGTTAGTGGACCTCATCTTTACCTGAGTGTTGTCCTTACTCACAACAGGTTTGAAAATATGAGCCTTTTGTTCCTCTTCAGAACTAGCAAAGAGCCTGAAAGACGAAGGAAATGTATATTTCAAAGAGAAGAATTACAAACAGGCTGTGGTGTCCTACACTGCAGCTTTGAAGAAGAAATGTGGTGATCAGGAGCTCAATGCTGTGCTCCTCACAAACCGAGCAGCTTCACACTTCTATCTGGGTAAAAGTCTTCAGCCTGTTAAGATTTAAACGCTGTGAGATACATCTACGGTTTGGTATTGCCATTTTGTTTTTCATTCTTTAGAATATGTTTATGTTTCCTTTGATTTTCTATTATACAGGTAACATGCGCTCTGCACTGAATGATGCTGCAGCTGCAAAAAAGATCAAACCAGACCACCTGAAAGCCTTGATCAGAGGTGTGTAATCTGTAAATGCGTTTGAAATAATAAGAAATATTTACAAAACAAATAAGTTACAAGCGCTATGAAACATGCACAGATCATTGGAGAAACTATATTGCAATATGTACCAGGAAGAACTGAGTTGTACCTGGAGGAAGAATCATTTCATGCCATGTTTCTGTAACAGTACATAGTAGAGATGATGTGTTGGTTCTGCAGGTGCTCAGTGCTGCATTGAGCTCCGTAACTTTGCAGAGGCGATCCAGTGGTGTGACGAGGGGCTAAAGGTTCACCCTACTGACAAGAAGCTGCGAGAGCTCAGAGCAGCAGCAGATAAACACAAGGTTAGCCATGAGAATAGTTTATTTTTTGATCTGTTTTAATGCTGGACAGGTGAAAGTTTTGAAGCCAGCGTGCGTCACATTAAAGTTGTTTTTGTCTCTGGTGTCTTAGAGAGCAGCAGAGAGAGATTCCAGGAAGGCCAAGGCTAAAGAAAAGAAGCTACATGGTGAGAAAGAGGCTCTTCTGGCTGCTATAAAGGTACATATCAAATTAATTTGCTTGTATTTAAGATTAAAATTTCATCAAACAAAGGGAGCTGGACCTCTTCTTTATTTAAAGAGGAAGTCTAATTATCTGTGTTTAAATCTACTAGACTTATTATGTCTTAGATGACTTAGAACCTGTAAAAAAAGGAACCTCCTCTGTTTTCTTGAACCCTTCAGATGTCTTAGCTCATACATTAATGGGACATAAGATTACAGCTGCTTTTATAATTATCAGTAATATTTTTGTGCACTCTTCACAGGATCGAGGCATCAAACTTTTCCGGCCTGCGATTCCTCGTGGGCGGGGTTCAGACAGTGAGGATGAGCGCTCTTCAGCAGCAGTAGCTCAGCTGAGCCTGGACGGCCTGAGCTCCCAGGAGGTCACAGGGGCTCAGGTCCTCCTGGATGAGCAGGGCGTTCTGCATTGGCCCGTTCTCTTCCTCTACCCCGAACATCAACAGAGTGATTTTATCTCAGCCTTCTGCGAAAACAACTGGTAAATAATGAAGTTTTTTTATTTACTTTTATTCTTGTTTTTTTTTATTTTATAACTATAATTTTTACAATCTGTTAATCTGAAGATCACATGTTTTGCTATAAATATTGAAAAAGTGAAACAATTTTCACACTTTTGCACAGTGACATCTTCAGCAGGAACACACAAAAACTAAACATTAAAATAAAACCTCTAAATAATAAATCAGTTTTGACATGTAACTAAGGAAAGCATTACATGTTCACCTTTGAACTATGTACTTGTAAAAAGTGGAACAATTTAGTTTTATTATGTGGGGCTGTCTGTCCTTGTTGGCACAGGTAACGCTCGGAGCATTTTACATTCCAGAAAATTATCTGATTTATAGTCAAGTCAAGACAAATTTATTTATATAGCACTTTTCAGCAACAAGGCGGTTCAAAGCTGGTTAAAGCTTCTCATAAGTGACCAATTTTTCTGTCATGACTCACTGCAATCCAGATTTTTCACAAAAATGAAACAATAAGTGAACTCATACCTGGCCACATGGGGGTACTGTTTAGCTAAGCAGTTCTTTATTGCTTACAAATAATAGTTTCTGAATGTGCCACTTTACTTATCCTTGTGTGTTTAATGTTTGTCTTGTTTAGTTTCAGAGACCACCTGACTGTCATGTTTGGAGAAGAACTTCCACCCTGGGACTCAGACAGAAAATACCACCCCCAAAATCTGCAGGTTTGGGTTTTTATTCCGTTCAAGTAAAGCAAAGATAAAGAATGAAACAAACCAGTGAAACAGGATAATTATGATTGTGCTGTTCGTAAACATTGACCTTCTGAGTTTAAAGAAGCAGTGAACACGGAGTATTTAGTTATTATTTGTTGCAGTGATTGTTTTGTGTGGAAAGCAATCAGATGAAATGAAAGTGAGACTTACTGTATGATCTGTGCAGACTGTATGAACTGTGCAGACTGTATGAACTGTGCAGACTGTATGAACTGTGCAGACAGCAGGAGAAGAACATTATAAGCTTGAAAACAGTCTTTATTTGTGCTTGCTGCAGTCAGATCTATGGTAGCTCACCCTTCATTCTGTGTTTTTTCAGCTCTACTTTGAAGATGAGGAGAAGGAGACACTTTACCAAATTGACCCAGAAACATCACTTTTAACAACACTGCAGCACAAAAGGTGTCTACTGTCTGTTTTAACATTTCTTTTTTTAATTTAGATTCTCCCAGTTTGATTTTTCATTATTGTGTGTCCTGTATTACATAAATATTAGTAGCTGAGTAAGTAATGACAAAACGTACATATTCTGGTATTCTTAATTATCTTTTAGAGTTTGATGTTTTATAACCTAAAACAGTTTAACAGTTTTATTTTTTATTTAAAGATGTGTACTGAAGAGCTAATAATGAATGTTTGGGAATTTTAGATCCAAACTCAAATCAGGCTTTTCTTTTAGGGGAAAGGTGCCGCCTCCCTGACTTGTGTTTTCATTGAATTTGTTCAAATGCAAGATTAAAAGTCATCTGAAGAGAACTTTAGATGACATTTTGTCTGTTGAGCAAGTTTTAGGATCAGTAATCTTACAAAACTATCAATGGTACAGAACACTTTTAACACAACTTGGTGTAATCAGGAAATCATAGATAATTCTGCTCCAACATTAAGGTTCAACAGTCAATGAATCAAAACAGGAGAAAAATATATATATATATATATATATATATATATATATATATATATATATATATATATATATATAAACTTCACAGCCAAATTTATTTATTTACCCACCTACCTACTGAAATGCCTGTTTCCTAATCTTTGCACATTATTTATCTGTATTGGTACTGAAGTTATGTTTAAGTCAGATTTCAGTTAATTATTATTTTTGTCATTTTCAAATTGGCGTTATGTTGTGAGTAATGTTTAAGTCATACAAAAGGTTTTAAGAAAACAGTCACATATCTTGTAATAGTTTCCTGCTGCTTTGTTAAAATGTATTTTTATAAACAGACACGACTGATTATTAATCATGATAGTGAGCTTGTTGTCAGGTTGTTTGGTTTCAGTTGGTAATTAACAGTGTTTTCACTGTTTACATTTTTAAAATCCAATGCTTGAGTCAGGAATGTTTTCTACTGCGTTTCCTTAAATTAACTTCCTGTCCTTTCTGTCCTTACAGGTTTTTTGTCAAAGCAGGCACGCCTAGCTTAATCGTTTTGGTGGAAGGCTCCCCGTTCCGAAAGCAGTTTTTATCAGGAAAGAAAATTCATGAATTGTAAACATCTCGGCCTTCAGTTCTTTGACTGACTTTGGTGTTTGCTTAGAAGACAGTAAAGGGCAGAACTGTTGTCAAATGAAATTAAAATTCTGAGCAAATCCATTAGAATGTTGTTTTCTCTGTATACTAATAAAACAAGATTCTGAGTAAACCTTGTCAAATCAAACCCTTGTGTCATTCAGAAGTCATAGGATTTGAATAATTAACAGTCTTTATTACTTTACTTGTGTTTTTTTAACTTCCAGCTACCCAACATCTGCCAGGCTGAAGCATGATACAATAAAAAGTCTGTAGTCATAGTTTTAGGCATGGTAAAAAGGTTTTCAGATAAAGTCTGAAGTAAAACAAGAAAGAGTATTTTTCATTTTTTTTAAAAGACTGAGCCCAAAACCATGGAAATGATTAACATTAAAACCTTTTCAGTTTATTATTTTAAGAAAATATATAGATTTTTATGTCCCATAACTTCATTTTTGTTTGTTCAACAAGTAAAATAATAGAAAAATAAATGCCTTTACCATTTAAGGGTGTAGACTATTTCAGCAATAAAATTGAAATTGCAATAATCCCTGTAAGAAAAAAAGGTGAAATTAAGCCTAAACTAGAGAAATTGCATTTCCTGCGAAAATGCAGTATGAATGCTTTTTTGCTGAATGATTTGACTGAAAGCTGCTGAAGAAGCTGAAACTAGGCGGAACAAACCCTTAAAACTGCAGAAAAATGCTTAAAAATAACAGAATAATCTTTAAAAATAACAGAACAATCCTTAAAAATAGCAGAATGATCCTTAAAATTGCAGAACAATCCTTGAAACAGCACAAGAATCCTGAAAAATAGCTGAAAGAACCTTGAAAACATCCCAAAAAGCAGAACAGAACCTAAAACAGCAAAACAAATCCAAACATTTCAAAACGAAAGCTGAAAACGGCAGAATAATGCTTAAAAATAACAGAACAATCCTTAAAAATAACAGAA
>NC_051453.1:4528803-4542556 GCF_001649575.2 Kryptolebias marmoratus | reverse complement strand
TAAAGAATAGATAATAATAGATAATAGATAATAAAGAGAAACAGGAAAACAATGGTGTGAATGCTTAAAAGCATTCACACAATAAAGAGAAACAGGAAAACAATGGTGTGAATGCTTAAAAGCATTCACACAATTAGGTTATGTTGAAGATGATGGGCTGTGGTAAGTTTGAGAGAGATGTAAGAAGACCAGAGTGAGTCACAAAAAACTAATCTTAGGTTTAAATGGGGAGAAAGGCTTTCTGTCCAGATTTCCTGAAACAGTGTGGGAGGAAAAACAGACCTCTTAGGTGACTGTAAAAACTTTATTCATCGTTAAATATGAGGTTTTTCTCCTGAAAAGCAGTCGGCCCACTGCTCCATTTTGACGAGTTATCATCAGATCTTTAAGTTCAGACAGAAACCTGAATTCTTGTGGGATCAAAGTGTTCAAGGAAACACTGAATCAGATGAACACACTCAGAAAAAAACAATGCATTCCAACATACAAGGAATTTTAGTTTCTGTTTCCTAATTACACTTCAGGTGTGAGCAACAGGAAACAATACTTATTAAATGTAACATCACATAAGGAACATGGACTTCCACTTCCTTATCAATGATATGATAAGACTTAAAGAATCTTGTTGCAAAACTTGTTTATGAACCCGAACATTTAACTGACAGCTTACTCTAAAAGGAAAAACAATCACCTCATTAGATTAGCTGTTAAATCACATGACTTTTCTGAAACAGGCAAAACAAAAAATACAACTAGTGACAATAATAATCTGCGTTTGATTTTTGTTTTTTATTTTTCATCTTTTTTTTTAGTTAAGTTTTGTTAGTTTCTGTATCTCCAACTTTATTCCAAATAGGTCTTTTCGTGTTTTCTGTTTGTCTAATTATTGTGTTTACAGAACTTTATCTGGCATTGTTTCACTTTTTGTAAATTTAGAGTTTGAATTAATTTGAATCAAACTGTTGGAAGGGAAAAACAGACACGCTGGCAGTAAAACATGCAGTTCTTATAAACGAAGCACAGGCGCTCCTCAGGAATGTGCTGAATCTGTATTTTTGTCTTTTCATGTAAAGCACTTTGAATCGCCTTGTTGCTTGACTTGACTTGCTCAGTCCTTTTCTCTTTATTCTGCAGAAACAAATATTTGCTGCCAAATTCAGGACAAATCAGCTCAATGGCTGAGCTGTGGTGGGATTTTCCTGCATTAAACCTTTTACTGAGCAGAGATTTAACAGCTGGTCGAGGGCCAACAATCTGTCTTTAAATGTCAACAAAACTAACAAATGCTTTGGTTTTTCATGCATTTTTTTGTCTTTTATTTGAATGTCTATAAGTTCTTTTTCCCCTAATTTAGACAACATTTCACTTTAAGGTTTTAGTCTTTATAGTGTACGACAGTAGGGCACTATGAACTGGGAAACAGCAACAATAACTCACTGAAAATAAAAAAAAAACCCACTTTTTTTCTACAGATAATTTGATTTAAATGAATGAATTCTTGTTTCAGAATTCAAACACTTAGTGCCAGTAACAAATCAGTTTTAATAAAAGATTTTCAGCTTGTTGCTATAAAAGCTGCTGGTGTTCTCGCTGTGCAGTTTAACCAAGCGAAGTTTCCCCCGAACGTAATGTTTTTCATTCAGAGCTGTCTTTCCTTTATTGCACAGTTATATTCTGAGTTAAAGCAGCCCTCTTAGTTCAGTTCATGAACATTTGTAGAAGCTGAATTTGGCACAAAGTAGGAATTTGTTTTAGCTGTTAGACAACAGTGAATTTTGACCATTAAAAATAAAACAAACAAAGAAGCTCAGTTATGCATATTTATTTTACTGAATTAAATGCATTCAGTTACAAATCTTTCATATATGATTACTGCTTAAAGTGGACTTTGTTTTTGTTACTTTACAACTAAAAATAAAAGGCTAAAGAAATACCGCGATGGTTACCATGAAGTAAAAATGCATCTGGTGCTCAAAGAATTTTACAACTTATTGGTTTATTCATACACTGTTACTGTAAACACACATTTTTCATCATAATTAAACAACAGAAAAACTATCATGTTCTGGTACAGAAGACATGCATACAAACAAAAATCAGGGTGATCCAAGTAAAATAAAACTTCCACAGCTGTGGATGTTTCACAAGTTTGATGGTTTCACTTTCCCACTGACAGGGCGGTAGACTGCGATGTCACATTGCTAGTCTGCACGTTGATTATATTTTGTGGTTGCATGTTGACCACGGCTGGTTCTTCAGTCCTGTCAACCTTCAGCTCTCGATGCATCTGACACCAGGAGCACCACACACAGAAGCAGGAAACGACAATGTCGTTACAGAGAGAGCCCTGCAAACAAGCACAGCAAAACACTGGTAAACTTTTACCTTTCACTTTAAATTCAGTTTTATTCATTGCTTCACACGACATACCTCAATCCCATATCTGTTCCTCATGGCAGAGCGAAGAGACAAGACTGCAGGAGGAACACACAAAGGTATCCCACAGGCAGCAAATACAGCAGGGCTTAACACATCACATATTGGGAGACAGGCGTTCTCTCCAAAATTCCCTGCAACAGTGCAGGCAAGGCAAGGGCAGCACCAGAAACCAAAGCAACCTGGAAAACAGATACTGAATAATGCAACTGTCTGAGGTGACTGTAAGACTTTTATTTAATTACAAACTTCTGTTTGCCTCTTACAAGTGTTCATGTCCTGACAGCAGTTGCAGAGACCACTGCTCCAATCCGAATCCTTTCCCATCTTGTCTTTAAGATCAAATACAAACAGTAAAACTTAATTTGTGAGACTGAATTGGGTTAACAACGTTCAGGAAAATCAGCACGATGCAACATGGTATGAGGGATTTCAGCTTCTTTTCCATCTTTGCAACAGACTGAATTGAGCAAGAAACACTATTTTGTTCAGTTATCTGAACAAGCAATGATGGAAGAAACAAATGAAAGTCTTTCTTACCTGCTTTGTTGATCAACTTCTGGTCTAACTCAGCTGTTAATGAATAAGAAGCTCATCAGGTTCATTAAACACAAAGAAAATGCTGCAAAACCTGAAACTGTTGAAGCTAAAAAACAAAACCTAAAATTCCTGCTACAAACTTCCATCTTTCAGCTATACATCCAAGTTTACTTTATACAGATGAACCATAGCTGCTGTGATAAAAACAGAATTTTTTAAAGTTGACATTGCAGATAATAAAATTTATTTGTATTTAGAATAAAAATGTCACTTGATTGTATATCATGATTTTAGCACTGATTTGGATGTACTTGTAGTTAAACTTGAAAAAACTGATACTGCAACATGAAGCAGAGTCTAATAGTTCCACTACATCTCTACTACATATGACTCCACAAAGCAGGAAATAATAGCAAAATAAAAAGCAGAAAATCTAAATAGACTTTAGAGTTCCTTGCTGCAGAATTCAAACCCTCAGCTGTCAGTTCCAGACACAGCTCAGTTTAAATTCTCCCACTTCTGTACATTATACAGCAATTTTACAAATAAAAGAGTTTCTGATACCCAAGCAGTGCATTTACTCAGGTTACATAGATAAACATAAACATGTGCTTAAAGTGAAATATTCCACCAGTTGTTGAAAAAATATTAATCAATAAATAATGCTGTTTACCTTTCTGTTACAGTAAAAAACAACTTCTTGATTTCAGTTGGATTTACAGAATTTTATAAGCCTTTTTTATGAAGTTTTTATGCAATTGTAAAAAGTGTAGAATAATATATATATATATATATATATATATATATATATATATATATAATCTAAGCATACTGAAATGTGAAAAACTTACTCGGTAATGAATCTGTACCTGCTGTCTGTTGCACCTCAGCCGCTGTCAGTGAATGAGATGTTTAGTGCTGAATTGGTCTTATTTAACAACACAAAAAAATCTGCAAAATGCTGCAAAACCTGTGATCCCTGAAATGAAAACTTTACACGGAAAAATCAGCAGTGATAGCGTTCAAGTTTCAATGGAGGTCAGTTTTTATTTTCAATCAGTTTCCTCATTCTGTGTGGATAATGCTCATTCCAAACCGATTACACCAAGAGTCCACATCCTGAAGAAGTTCCATTTCTGTTTCTGCTGATATGCTGGGATGGATCTGTCAAACAAACTGGAGTTTCAGTGGTTCTTAGTGAAACTAGTTTAAGTTGCACATACATTTACAGTACTTTAGTATCTGTGTATTTCACATTCTGTGCAGTCAAGTGAAGCTGACTTAAAATACCTTATTTTGCTGAAATACACAAGTTCAAAAATTAAGTTCCAGACTTTCTGATTTGGATTTATTGATCAAATGAAATGTTTATTAGTGTTGCAACGACTTACAACAAACAGTAAATATCCATTCAAACTGCAAACCTAGTTCTAACTTAACTGTCACTTCACCAATTTCAATGTAAAAACAAACAAAAAAATAGTCACAATTTTACTTTATGGAAGCCCAATTTAAGATTAAAGATCCAACATTCCTTGAAGGAATGCATATTGCCCATTGCCTTTAATGTCAGAGTTTTAAACTAAGAATATTTTATGATGAATGAAAAAGAACAGCTGTTTTTCACACCTTAAAAATAATTTTTTTACAGTGTGTTAGGGAAGATGCTCAGCTACTGCCACACCAAATATTAGCTCAATGTCTATAAAACTGGCTGAGTTATTGCTAGTTTTGTGTTTGCTAATCCTAAATTGGATTGTCTTCACATGTTAATCAGTTGAAGATGTTTATTTAATGATTACTTTACATTTTTTTGTTCAAATCCAACAGTATATGGTCAGAAATATCACTTTGAAGCCTGGACAGTGAGTGTCTGGTGCACAGCAGCAGGTGGAAGAGGGTTCACAGGGATCATCATGACAGGAGCAGGCTGCATGTTGACAACAGTTTGAGACTGCATATTGATGACGTGTGGGGTTTTCCTGCGATATTTTAACTCCCGATGCATCTGACACCAGGAGCACCACGGACAGCAACAAGAAATACCAATGTCCTTACAAATGGAGCCCTGCAAACAAACACATTAAATATGTTTACGATTTTTTTAGTCCATACAAGAGAAGGTTAGTGTTTCATGTTGTCATACCTTGATACCGTATTTGTGTCTCATGGCAACTCTTACAGCCAAGGCTGCAGGAGGAACAAGAGGGACTCTGTAGATAGTACTGATAGCACCAACACAGACATCACATAATGGGAGACAGTAGTTCTCTCCAACTCGTCTTGAAACAGTGCAGGAAAGGCAAGGGGGACACCAGAAACCATAGCAACCTGTAAAACACAGGAATGATGTAATGATCTTTGGAGGTTCTACTACCTTTTCTTAATACAAAAAGTGCTATGTTTGACTCTTACAGGTGTTTGGATCCTCAAAGCAATCAAGGAGACCACTATCCCAGTCTGTCAGAGGGGTTTCTGCCATCACTTCTTAAAGCTGAGCCTCAAACAATGAATAGTGATCCTGGGAGATCAGAGGGGAGAAAATCTACTCAACTGGGAAACAAGACCAAGCAACATGATTTAGAAAATCTTACATTTCATCCTACACTCTCCATCTTCAGCAGATGCTTAAATACATATTGTTGTAATACTTGATGGTTTTCTGGTTATGTGCAGATGTCATTCATTAAAGAATGTGTTATTATTGGCTGCCACGTGTTACTGTCACCTCTGGAGTTCAAGTTTATTTACTAGCTCTCTTAAGTTTAGTAACATGCTGCCACCTAGAGTTTGATAGAAAAATGTGCAGCACATTTTTCCAAAACTGAGTCCCCAGATTAATTTGACTATTTAAATTTCAAATAATGAAAGTCAGGGTCAGATATATAAAAATCAGTTATAGATGAATGACAAAACAATATGGAATGTGTTTAAAATGTTTTCATTTCAATGGATGTCATCTAATTAAAATAACTGTTGTCTTTGTAGATAAAAGCTGTTTCTTACAGAAATGATAAGTTCCTAAAATCACTAGAAATTATAAAAAGAAAGAACAACAAAAAAAACTAAACCAAAACTTGTAACTTCTGCTTCAAATATTTAAGCTTGTAAAACAAATTTAGCTAAATCTTAAAGAGCCCCATGTTGGAATTTAAGTATTCTTGTGTTCCCTCACAATAACTTTGTTTTTGACAGGTCTCGTGCCAGGGTAGTTATCCCTGAAACACCTGGACAGCCTGACCAAAACATGCAATTGTTTTGTTCCTTCAAATAATGTTTAATTACAAAATCACATCAGACCATTTGTGATCATCAAGCACGAAGACGTTCCTTCATTACCATCATAAACTACAGGGGCCACAGAATTTATTAGGTCGTTAGATAAAATGTTTCCCCTGTCAAAAAGAAAATCAGTCTTTGGATGCAAAGATGCTTCACATCATGTCTACTAAATGCAGGAAGTCTGAATGTAATCCTCCTTTCCTGACAGAAACTAGAATAATATTTGTTTTCCGACATGCCCCTCACGGGACTCTGTAAAATCCTGTTTCCTGATGCTTTATTTAAATTTTATTTGCAAACAGTTTATTTTAAGGACAACCCGGTGTATTAAGTATCAGAATAGAAACATTCAACCAATAACCAATAGACTTTTTTACATTTAATCTGAGTGAATTTTAAACTAACACAAAAATGAGGCCAACTAATTAAAGATTAAGGGTTAAATGAAAAAAAACTATCAGCAAGATGGATTAAAGTGAATATGAGTTTTTAAAGTATTTTTTCATGTGGATGTGTAGGTTACACAACAATTACTAATGCATAACTGTATTGTTCTTTGATTAGTCTGTAGTTTTAGTTAATTAATGTTACAGTAATTCTCCTGCTTCCTGATTTCTTTAACTCTCTATGGTACACATTATGATATAAAATTTAAAAAAAATTGTGATGTTTTTTCTTGCTTAAAATTAGACACTAATCTTAATACATATTTTATTTTATTTATTTTTTATACATTAAAAGTTTGTGTTGCACATGCATTTGCTTTTGTAGCTGTGTCATTTACAATCTGTGCAGTCAAGTGAAGCTGCTGTAAAACACTTATAATCGCTGAAATACACAATATCACTCATTACATGTGCAGATATAGCATGTGAAATACATATTACCGTAAATACATTGCAAAATCCTTTTCATTACACACACACACCACGTTTCTGATGATTTTTCTTGCAAAAAACCCCAAAGCAAAGCAAAACAAAACAAAACAAAATAAACTTGTTAATTGTATGTTACTCACGGTACAATGTTTCCTCAGGGCAACATGCAGTTTTTTGTCATATAAGGAGTTTGACTTTTTTTTTTGCTTACCACTGTAGGTAAATCAGAATTTTTGTTTGTGAATGCCTGGGTAAAATAAGCGAAAAAGGCACTTTTCCGTCTCTGTAAGATGTTCCATGTGCTGGAAAAGAGAGCAAAAGAGACCCTCGTGGATCACGTGACTGCTTTTTCACACGCTCATTGGTCATTTGAGTTTCCGTACCCTGTGGTAGCATTGACTAGTTAAATGTGTCTTTAAAAAGCAAACAACAACAACAACAGCAAAAAATAAAAAAATAAAAAAATAATAAAACAAATTAGGGAACCATAGAGGGTTAAAGCGTCTCATGAGTTGAACTAAAGTCTGTCTAACCAGGAACAAGCAATGCAACACCACCCTCTACTGGAACCAATTTTATTTCCTTTATTTTTATTCCAGTCACTTACTTTTTTGTGTACACTTTGCATTTCATGACCCTGATCTTGTCCTCCTCCTTTCTCTTAGAACAGTAACCATGGTCCTTTACCACCGTGAAGAACCTGCTTTCTTTTAACAGCAGGCTGTAAATGTTTAGGAACCGAGGAGACCAGCTGCTGCAGGTTTTAATGAGGAATGATGTCCCATTCTTGTCTGATGTAGTTTGTCTAAAATGTTATTTTTATACCCAGTCCTCCTACTGACCTTTTATCAATTAATGTGATTAGTTGCAGAAAGCTCCTCCAGCAGTTTCTTATTTGTACCATTTACTTTGACAGCCTTTTATCTTTTTAAAGATGTGTTGCTGCTATAAAATTTAAAACTACCTTTTTTTTTTTAAAAAACCAACAATATCCTAATTTAAACATCGGATATGTTTGGTATGTCACTGTGACTAAATTATGGATTGATGAGATTTGCAAATCATTGCATTCTGGTTTTGTTTTGTTTTGTTTTACATTTTACAAAACGTAATAATGACATAAATTTTAGAGAACAGTTATAGTTTTCTTACTAAATATTGTTTTTGGATTTTAATATTGTGACCAAGAACCTGTTTATCATCAGTAAGGAGGTGTGAAATTGTCCAGCAACAATCATATGGTTAAGTAAAGAACTTTGTCCCTTGATCGTTTAATTTCACTTTTGTGACAGTTTCTTCTAACTTCTTTAGTTTTAATTAAAAAGATTCAACAAATACAATCTTACCTGACAAACTGTGTAAGCTGCTTCCCAATGGAAGTCTTCTGAAATAACAAAGACTGTGTGAGGTTTTGGTTCCTGACTCCAGTATCATTGACTGTACATCATTTGCATCCATATTTCCCTAAAGAGTTTATTTGTTTGCCAAAAATAGTTTATTTGTTTGTTTGTTTGTTTGTTTTCCGTGCACAAGGTTACGAAAAAAGTGATGACTGTATTTTGATGACATTTTCAGGAAATGTTGAGGTTTTCACAAAGAACAAGAAAAGCACCCTCCACCCAGAAAACATGATAAAATTTTGGTGGTGATCAGGATAACAATCCGGCTACTACAATGTTAAATGAGTCATTTAAAATTGTAGTTGTTGTACTGATTGGCCCAAATGTTTCATAATATGAATTGCATTCAGTTCAGTTAAAATCACACTTCTTGTTGGATTTATGTTTTTTGATTTAATAGGAAAACATTCTACATTTAAGTCATATCATTATTACTTATGTCATAAATGAAAGTGCAGGTGTTCTTGTCATTTACAATTACTTTAATTAGACTACTTTAATTTGTAGTGAAGAGATATTAATCATGTAGGTTGTCTAGATCACCATGATCCATTCAAACTGCAAACCTAGTTCTAACTTAACTGTCACTTCACCAATTTCAATGTAAAAACAAACAAAAAAATAGTCACAATTTTACTTTATGGAAGCCCAATTTAAGATTAAAGATCCAACATTCCTTGAAGGAATGCATATTGCCCATTGCCTTTAATGTCAGAGTTTTAAACTAAGAATATTTTATGATGAATGAAAAAGAACAGCTGTTTTTCACACCTTAAAAATAATTTTTTTACAGTGTGTTAGGGAAGATGCTCAGCTACTGCCACACCAAATATTAGCTCAATGTCTATAAAACTGGCTGAGTTATTGCTAGTTTTGTGTTTGCTAATCCTAAATTGGATTGTCTTCACATGTTAATCAGTTGAAGATGTTTATTTAATGATTACTTTACATTTTTTTGTTCAAATCCAACAGTATATGGTCAGAAATATCACTTTGAAGCCTGGACAGTGAGTGTCTGGTGCACAGCAGCAGGTGGAAGAGGGTTCACAGGGATCATCATGACAGGAGCAGGCTGCATGTTGACAACAGTTTGAGACTGCATATTGATGACGTGTGGGGTTTTCCTGCGATATTTTAACTCCCGATGCATCTGACACCAGGAGCACCACGGACAGCAACAAGAAATACCAATGTCCTTACAAATGGAGCCCTGCAAACAAACACATTAAATATGTTTACGATTTTTTTAGTCCATACAAGAGAAGGTTAGTGTTTCATGTTGTCATACCTTGATACCGTATTTGTGTCTCATGGCAACTCTTACAGCCAAGGCTGCAGGAGGAACAAGAGGGACTCTGTAGATAGTACTGATAGCACCAACACAGACATCACATAATGGGAGACAGTAGTTCTCGCCAATTCGTCTTGAAACAGTGCAGGAAAGGCAAGGGGGACACCAGAAACCATAGCAACCTGTAAAACACAGGAATGATGTAATGATCTTTGGAGGTTCTACTACCTTTTCTTAATACAAAAAGTGCTATGTTTGACTCTTACAGGTGTTTGGATCCTCAAAGCAATCAAGGAGACCACTATCCCAGTCTGTCAGAGGGGTTTCTGCCATCACTTCTTAAAGCTGAGCCTCAAACAATGAATAGTGATCCTGGGAGATCAGAGGGGAGAAAATCTACTCAACTGGGAAACAAGACCAAGCAACATGATTTAGAAAGTCTTACATTTTATCCTACACTCTCCATCTTCAGCAGATTTGGTGTCACCTCTTTTTTTTCCCTCCAAATCTGTTTATTGGTTTTCTGTACTTTACATAATGTACAAAGATAGGTGAAATCTTAATTGAACAAATACCAAACGTAAACACTATCAACTAAAGAAAAAAAAAAAGAAAAAACTCAGCAAACACACAAACATAAATCATCAAGGTGACAAACATATACATTGCAGTGAGACATTGATTTCTCAATTTTGTCTCATCAGGGATAAATGCTGAGTTCCACCTCAGGAGTCCTGATCACAGTCCATCAGAGCGGTGATGGATATTATAGCATTAGTGAAAATAACTGTCCTCCCCGGTCCGCAGTAGACAGATATTGATGGTTCAGTGTTGTGTACTTTCCATATTGTAAATTACTCTTGAAATCCTTCAGGTAAACATGGCGACAGAGCTCAGTTCATGAGTCTAAAATTAGAATCAGGCTGTAAACCTTCCTTTGCTTATTCATCAGTACGAACATTTTCACTTTTCAAAAATAGCAAAAAAAATTCCACATCTCTTCAAACGCAGAATATTTACCATTAATCATAAAGCTGTGTTTCTCCAGGGCCAGAGAGCTTGATAACATGGTCAGCCAAGTTTTTAATATTGTTTTTGGATTTTAATATTGTGACCAAGAACCTGTTTATCATCAGTAAGGAGGTGTGAAATTGTCCAGCAACAATATTATTAAGTAAAGAATTTTGTCCCTTGATCATTTAATTTCATTTTTGTAACAGTTTCTTCTAACTTCTTTAGTTTTAATTAAAAAGATTCAAATACAAATACAATCTTACCTGACAAACTGTGTAAGCTGCTTCCCATGAAAGTCTTCTGAAATAACAAAGACTGTGTGAGGTTTGGGTTGTTATTGGCATCGTAAAATCCTGACTCCAGTATCGCCGACTGTACATCATTTGCATCCATATTTCCTTATTGACCTTCGCCATAAAGAGTTTGTTTGTTTGTTTGTTTGTTTTCTGTGCACAAAATTACGAAAAAAGAGATGACTGTATTTTGATGAAATTTTCAGGAAATGTTGATGTTGTCACAAAGAACAAAAAAAGCTGATGATATTTTAAATTTTAAATGACTCATTTAAAATTGTAGGAGCCGGATTGTTATCCTGATCACCACCAAAATTTTATCATTTGTTCTTTGTGACAAACAAACAACACTGAAATACCAACTTGTTGAAGACCAATAATGTTGTTTTTTTGGCACTGGAACATCACTCAAAGCTACATTTCCAACTCCAAATGGAGCATAACGTGCTCATTCAAAAAAAAAAAAAAGAAAAAGATGATATTTGCAAAAATTTACAACTAATTTGTATTTCTGTTGTTTAGTATTTCCTTATATGTCACACACACAGTTTTATACAGCTGCTAAACATGTGGCTATGGGGTTTGAATCCATGACATCAGTTTGTTTTGCTAAAAGTAGTTTGTAACTAACTATAATCTTCAGAATATTAGCATATTAGCATTTCAGTTTTATCCTCTTCCATCCAACTCTGTCTTCACTCCAGCTAACTCCATGTCCTCTCTAACTGCATCCATTTATCTTCATTTCTATTTCAAATATATTGACAATTCAAGGCAGCTTCGCTTTGACTGAGTACACAGCTGCAAGTGTAGCAATATTTCATTAACTCAGATGGTTATCATTGACCCAAATAACCAGGAACAGCTATAAATATATCCTATATTTTATTAGCATGCACTACACTCTCACGGCAGAGCTACTATGCTGCTATCAGAAGATCTACATCATGGAAGAATTCAGTTTGTTACTGTGGACATGAAGTCCTGCAGACTGAGCAGTGGTGGGTCCAGCATGAATGGTGTCCTGGGCGGTGAGCCATATCACACATAACAAAACCTGCAAGAGTGTTAGTATTTCTGAAATGGGCTGAAGTTCTGCGGATTCTTGGTGAATCAGGCCTTTAGGAATTGTTTTGTGGTGCACATTTGGTTTTGTAACTAGCAGCGAACAATCAGTTTGGAACAAGGGTTTTAGAAATAACTGCAGTCAAGTGAATCTGACCTGCAACTGTGGTGTGGAGAAAGAAAGAAAAAAAGCCAGATTGAAGAGATTCAAATTCCAAAAAAATGAGTTTGAAATAAGTCATATCATTATTACTTTTGTCATAAATGAAAGTACAGATGTTCTTGTCATTTACAACTACATTAATTAGGCTACTTTAATTTGTAGGGTTTAATTTCTGTAAAGAAATCTTCATCTTGTTATGTTATAGGAACAAAATAAAACAGATATCAGTACGAAGCATGCATGATTCCTGTTTGAGTCACAACTCCAACAGGAGGAGGGTTTGCAGGTATCATCATGACAGGAGGAGGCTGCATGTTGACAACACTTTGTGAAAGAAAATTGATGATAACAGGAGTTTTTTTGTGATTTTTGAATTCTCGATGCATCTGACACTAGGAGCACCACACACAGAAACAGGAAACTGCAATGTCCTTACACAGAGAACCCTAGGGGAAAAATAGTTATCTTCAAAACACTGTATCACTACTACTTAGGGGGTTAATGCCTCATGCTGTCATACTTTAATGCCATATTTGTTTCTAAAGGCAGACCTGAGAGACAAAGCTGCAGGAGGGGCAAACAGAGGTACATCACAGATGACTGCCACTGCAGGGCTGAAGATATCACACAATGGGAGACAGTAGTTCTCTACGAATCTTCCTGAAACACTGCAGGTGAGATAAGGGACCCACACACACACAAGAAAACATAGCAGCCTGAAAAACAGATACTGAGGCATACTGAGACATCCTCAGGGTTTTGATGCGTTAGGGCCTTTTGGCCCAGGCCTAGGGTTAGGGTCTCCTCAGGGTTTAAGGGGATATGGCCTTTTGGCCCAGGGCTAGGGTTAGGGTCTCTTCAGGGTTGAAGGGGATAAGGCCTTTTGGCCCAGGGCTAGGGTTAGGGTCTCCTCAGGGTTTGATGAGTTAGGGCCTTTTTGCCCAGGGCTAGGGTTAGGGTCTCCTCAGGGTTAAAGGGGATAGGGCCTTTTGGCCAGGGGCTAGGGTTAGGGTTTCCTTAGGGATTGATGAGTTAGTGCCTTTTAGCCCAGGGCTAGGGTTAGGGTCTCCTCAGGGTTGAAGGGGATAGGCCCTTTTGGCCCAGGGCTAGGGTTAGGGTCTCCGCAGGGTTTGATGGGTTAGGGCCTTTTGACCCAGGGCTAGGGTTAGGGTCTCCTCAGGGTTTGATGGGTTAGGGCCTTTTGGCCCAGGGCTAGGGTCAGGGTCTCCTCAAGGTTTGATGGGGTAGGGCCTTTTGGCCAAGGGCTAGGGTTAGGGTCTCCTCAGGGTTGAAAGGGATAGGGCCATTTGGCCAGGGGCTAGGGTTAGGGTCTCCTCAGGGTTTGATGCGTTAGGGCCTTTTGGCCCAGGGCTAGGGTTAGGGTCTCCTCA
>NC_051453.1:4480562-4524980 GCF_001649575.2 Kryptolebias marmoratus | reverse complement strand
GGTCTCCTCAGGGTTTGATGCGTTAGGGCCTTTTGGCCCAGGGCTAGGGTTAGGGTCTCCTCAGGGTTGAAGGGGTTAAGGCCTCTTGGGTCTGGGCTAGGGTTAGCGTCTCCTCAGGGTTTGATGGGTTAGGGCCTTTTGGCCCAGAGCTAGAGTTAGGGTCTCCTCAGGGTTGAAGGGGATAAGGCTTTTTGGCTCAGGGCTAGGTTTAGGGTCTCATGATCATGATCACTGAGAGGTAATCTTTTTATATCAAGTTTTTTTTTTTACATGAAACTGTATGTTTAGGTGAAATAAGATCCAGGGAAGCTTTAATTCAGAAGCATAAAACAGTACAAGAGTTGTTTTAAGTTTTATTGATATACAATCTTGACAGGAAATATTCATTTTAAAACAACAACATTCATTTTGCTGTCAAATAATCAACACAATAATAATGTAATTATGTAATAATGTTGGTTATTTTTGCAGTTAACAAAACTTCACTGACTTTTTTTTTCATTAACAGTTAAACGCCGGAATGAAAACCCAAGAAGCCCAATAATATGATGTTAATCACAGATATTTTTAACACAAGTAAATCCTAAACACAACAGGAAAGAACAAACAACTGTTGATTTATTATCACAGAATCAGATGCAGATCTCTTTCACATTAAAACCTTTATTACTTTTGCTTTGGTCTAATCCTTTATCTTATTAAATCAGTTTTGAAAACAAACAAGTCTGATAAGTCTTTAATGGATGTTGAAAGTGATCAAAAACATCCTGTTTTTCTTTACAGTGAACATTCCTGCATACAGTTATCATGGGATTACAGAGATTATATATAAAACCAGAATGTTAGGATGTTATTGAGACAACATTCAGAAATATGATCCATGTCCAAGCTTAAAACTGCTTAACAAAAATAAGGTCTACAGCTAGTCTTAACAAACAATCAGGTAGACATTTATCAAGCAATTATGACTTTTTTTTTTTTTTTTTTTGGTCTCACCAAAAACCCAATAGCTTTTAAAACATAGAAGACAAAAGGAAAACTATAAGTCACACAGATGGAGGACAGCTGCTCCTTATTTCGGCTGCAAGTTGACGACACCATGACTATTGGTTTGATATTTTAACTCTCGGTGCAATTGGCACCAGTTGCACCACACACAGATGCAGGAGGTAGCAATGTCCTTACAGACAGAACCCTGTGGAGCAAAAGTCTCAAATTATGTTCTATAAATTTTTTCTTATGATTTTGTCAGCTTTAATTAATTGTCATAGAACATGTCTTCTTAAACAAGTTTCCATTCTAACACAAGAAACTGATTTACATCAGATGAGCTGATACTTTACCTTTATACCATATTTATGTCGAAGGGCGACCCTCAGCCCTAAGCCTGCAGGAGGCACACACAAAGGAATCCCAATAGCTGACATCACCGCAGGGCTACACATGTCACACAGAGGAAGGCAGTGGTTCTCGTTAAGCCCCCCTGAAACAGAGCAGGCGAGGCAGGGGCAGCACCAGAAACCATAGCAGCCTGAAACAAAGCAGTATCTGGTTGAAAACACATTTTATTTTTTATGCAACTAAAATAAGGACATGCATGAAATTAGGAAATGACAGCTTTCTTGAATAACATTTTTGAGTAGGTTTAAAATTGAGTGGTTCTTACAGGAACTGAGATCATCACAACAGTTTAAGAGTCCAGAGTTCCACTCTGTCGTCATGGTTCTCGAAACCTTGGACAAAAAATGAGAAAATGAAAGAAAGTTAAACACACATGACAAGAATATCTGCATGGCAAATATCCTTTATGTGTTTCTCCATCACATTTATAAGGTCTGACCGAATTTTGTAGCATTTATTAACATGCTAACCTGTGCAAATTAAGCACCGAATGGGAATATTTAGTCTTGTCAGTGTCACATGTTCCCAGAATGTGAAAGTTTTATTACAAATTAAGACACAGAGTATTAATTTCTTAATGTCTGTGAAAACTCCTGAAGCTAAGTACATAAAACTTGTTCTAGTTTAAAGTCTGTGTGGATAAAGAAGGCAGGAATGCATGTCCTTTTTCTGGTTTCTGGTTCTTGTTTTCCTCTCTTTTTTTTTCCAGATTGATAAAACTTTACCTAAATATAGTTGTCTTTTCTGAATTTCATATTTTACATGAAATGTCATATTCTATAATTAAATCTAAATTTTTACATTTCATATGAAATTTCACTTTGTCACACAGGGCCATGTAGGTTATTTTGTGTCTCATCTTATGGATTCAAAACACAAAGTACTGATTTAAAAATTTAAAAAGTTATGATGTTTTGCAGGTTTGGAGTAACTGACCTTACAAAAAGAATGTTTGATTTTGAATTAGAGGCTAAAACACACATCAGGACTACAAGAGAAGAACCAGCAACCCCTGGTGCATCTGCAGCAGATGATTGTATAACCTGTTCAGAGTACGGAGGTCTAAAGTTGGGACAAATATTATATTGTGCTACAATAACCTCTGACAGAATGTACTGTTTTTCTAAAGTCACCAATGCAGCCATCTGTAACAATGACTCTTATTCATGACTATGGGAATTTTTGGCATTTACCAGCCACAGAAATTATTATATTATATTATTATTCTGAAGTAATGGCAGCTAAGCATATATTAACACACTGGACTTTTCTGAAAAAATAAAATGAACCATGGCATGGCTGTTCTTGTTAACTTTTAGAGGACAGTGTCACATTTCACAACAAGTTTACCTCAAAGTGGCTTGAGAAGAGGCTCTTCCTGTTTGACAGGAAAGGCAAAGAAATCAGGTCATGGTCTTAAGGTGGAGTTTGGAAGCTGCTACCATGACTGCAATTAAAATATCTCTCAAGTTTCAAAATTAAATCATTGTGAAAGTAGATTAAATGGTACAGGGACACCTACCAATGTAAATTACTCAAAGTAAATTGTAAATAAATATACAACTATATTAAATCTAACTTTTTGTCATTGTAAAAGTGGGTAGGAAAACACAAGGCGGCTGTGAAACATGCAGAAAGCCAGTTTTAGAGCAAGTGTTTGTGGCTTTTCTTTTTGAGGCTTTTGTGATAACCTGTGAGGGTAGTGGGTGAAATCTTTAAATATAAATAGAAGAGAAAACAAACAAAAAAAAAAGATGCCCATCTCTTTTTGGGTTGCTGGGTCAATCCACAACTGGTCATTTTGTACTCAGACTTTTAAAGATACAAGCCATGGATCTTTTTTTTTTTTCTTCCTTACAGCTGCCCCAATCTTGAGGACTTTAGGTAATCTAAATACTATAATCCACTCATTATCTGTTGGAGTAGATTGTGGAAACCTTCATCTTATTATATAGAAGTAGTACTTTTTTAAATATGTTCAAAGTAATCTAAAGTAATTTACATTACTATATTTCTGGTTAGAATGTAGTGAAGATGAGGGCTAGAATTACTGAATATAAGCAAGAAAATAGAGATTAATTAGAAATTTGGACAATTAAATGAGTTTAAAATAAGTACATAAGTACACTGCCTGGATATGACATAAGGGTTATCATGTGAGGAAGAAAATAAGTGACCTGGAGTCAAACACACCTGTAGAAATAGGTCCAACATGAATAAAACCTTTACCAGTTTTCTCATTAAATAATTAGAATCCAGTGAGCTCAATGTGCTTTAATTTTTTGTTTCACAAAATGAACATGGAGTCACAATTTGTAAATTATAGATCCATGCATAGAAAATAATATTAACATATATAAATAATTATCAGCAGTGAGAAACAAAGTCTGTCTATCTCTTTTTAAATTATGCTTAAATGACTTTATTTGCTTCACTCCCATTTGGTTTTTAGCAACCATTTGTAGATAGATGATTTTTTTTATTTGTTTATAATTCAATACAAATCCTTCTGGTTTGAGTAAGGTGGGTTTGCTTCCCTGCTTTCAATCTCATAACACAAAAAAGTCAAAAGTTTTAGCTAATAGACCATGTTCTATATCTGGGAATGTTTCTAACCAGTCGAAGATCATTATCAAGAACGAGCTGGGAAGGAATATTTTTCGGTTTATGCAGCTCAATATTTTATTATTTATCTTTAACAACAGTTCCTTCAGCTTGTTTAGTTTGACTAAAAATATAAATAAATATTCTGAATCTTACCTGATGGCTTGTTTTAGCTACTGTCTGGATCTGGGAGCCTTGCTGTCACCTTCCAGAGCAGCGAATGAGCTTTGACTGGGCGAGGTGTGGCATTTCACGAGTTTTTTGGATACTTGGAAAAAAAATAAAGAGGAATGCTACAGAACCAGAACCCTTGCCCAATAGAGTTAAAAAAACAGCTGACATGTTCACTTGTTTATTTTCACAGAGGTGTGGCACTGAAGTTTGATCAATGGTGTCCTTGGAAACACCCTTAAGACATGTGAAACATTAGCATACAGGCTTGTTTTAGCAGTTCCTATTGAATTACCAAAGTTGCAGGATTGCTGTAGATAATTGTTTCCTGTAGTTCTTTTACTGTAAAAAGATGATCAATTTTTATGTTTTAAGTTGTTATAATAATGATGTAACTGGTACCGCTGTTGTTTTGCAGCAAAGGCCTCTGGTTCAAATCTCAGCTGGGTTAGGGTTAGGGTTAGGATGCATGTCATCCTCCTACATGTTACCTGACCTCATTCCACAGTGAGAAAACCTGTATTTTAGGTTGACTGTCAATAACGCTTTCATTAACTCTTTAAATAACTTTAGGTGTGAGCGTGTACGTGCATGTTTGTCTGACTCATGCCTTTGTGTCGGCTCTTTAATGGACTTACCACTGATCCAAGGTGCTGCCCACGTCTCACCTGTTGGCTGGCAAAAGATGAAGTTGTACAGTCTTTTTCACATTTGTATTGCTTAGCATTACAACAACTATTAAGACTGTATGTGAGGGAAAGGTCAGGTCAATCAGTTGTTTTAATAGACATGATTTTCACTCACATACATGATTTTCCATTATTTTTTCTGTTCACCTTATGACAGAGATGTTTCAAAGTCCTACAAACAAATTAATGTGTCCTCCTGTTCATTTTGTGTCTTAATTAATCAATATGTCAATTCTGGCTATTTCTCTTGTCATTCTTGGGGAACATCCATATCTACAAAAAAGTCAGCAAACTCTAAAATGATTAAAAGGATTTTAATTGCACTTCCAGCAAATTTGGAAGTGTTTTTTCCCCTAAATAGTGAAACCCTAAAGGTCTTAACAAATCAAAAACAAAAGATGTTGCACGAACCGGAGGATCTAAACTGGCCTGACAGGAGAGCAGAGCCAAAAAAAAAATAAATAAATAAAATTGACAGATAAGGTGGAAGCAGAAAATGAGACTAACTGAACTGGAAGAAGGAGCTGACAAAAGAAACCACTTACAAGGAATAACCAAAGAATAACATAAACATAAAACTATTTGAGCATAATAAATACTGTACAAGTACATACATGTATAAGTACAACAATCACAGCTTCATGGTTGAAGTGGAGCTGTTAGAGAAACCTGAATTT
Organism: Kryptolebias marmoratus; assembly: GCF_001649575.2. Classification (NCBI taxonomy): domain Eukaryota; kingdom Metazoa; phylum Chordata; class Actinopteri; order Cyprinodontiformes; family Rivulidae; genus Kryptolebias; species Kryptolebias marmoratus. The sequence continues at coordinate 4,519,438 of NC_051453.1, read as the reverse complement.
ATCGTGTTTCACCCCAAAAAACCCATAAAACAAATATTAAACAAAAACTGCAACAGTGGGAATTATTTCATTGTTAATATCTGAAGAACTTCAACAAGAAATGCAACTGATTTATCTTTATTACAAGCAGGGATCTTTACTAATGCTGTTATCCGTACTCTGATGTCACCTCTTTATGTAATCTGGTAGACTTTAACATTCTGACCTGCTGTATAAAAAGCAAAAATATGTAAATCTAAACCTAAAAAATATAAACTTAAATAAAGAATAAATTTTCTTTTCATTCTTATGTTATAAACTTCTGATTGAAGGTTGCCAATGATCAGAAAAAGAGAAGGATTTACATGTTTCACCTCAAACAGATTAAAATGTTTTCCTTTCTCATGAAGACTAAATTTTGTATCTACTTTAGTATCAGAGACTGAGCTCTTAACTGTAAAAAGATGGCACAAATATGCAATATGCAAAAAAATATGCAAATATGATCATTTACATTCATTTTTGTCTCTGAAATTGTCCCTAATGGTTTAGTAGCTTCCTGGAACAAAATTAAATTATCATGGTATATCACTGAAAAGTAGAAAGCACTTCCAAACCAGACTACAGACATGCAACATAAAAACTTTATAAAATATGCATAAACACTTTATATATTTGTGGTTGTTGATCTTATCCAATTTAATCTGGCTGTGTTGGAGTGTTAAAAAGGTCAAATTCACTTTGCAAATCAAGTTTGCACCTATTGACCATAGATGGCGCACTTGAGTCATATTAGGAATGAGTAGTTGAAGACCTGTAAATAGTAATGAGGCAAAGTTGCAGTAGAGCTGAAGTCAGAGCACTTCTTAGCTCAGCAGCTGTCAAGACTTGATTCAGGTTTTCATATTAAATTTGTCTGCTCTACATATTCAGATTCAAATACAATAAAGAGTGAAATATAATAATAATATTAAATTAATCAAAATATATATGTGCCACTACTCAGTTTAAAAAATGCTGATAAAATCTTTGTAAAAGATCTCTTTTTTTCTATTAGATTCTAAATAACTTTGTCCTGTTAGTTAAGCTTACACAGAAATGATGCAAAAGTTCAGCCTGACATTCCTGAACATAAGGTACACTTGCATCTACACTGGACTTAAAGAGTTTTTTATTCCAAAATAAAAATTCACCAAAAATTACAAAACATAAGTAGATAATAGGTAAAAGGATCGTACGTTCCTCTTACACGCAGCTGCACAAAGAAATCTGTGTGTTTCTCTTTAAGGCCACTCCTTCCTTCATTACAAAAAGATATGAGTCAAAATTCTTTCTAACCTTAAGACTGTGTCAGTTTGTCAAAGCAAAGCTTAAAACTTGATGCCAAGGATAACATATTGGACACCCACTTGAAAATTATTTGCTTGTCCTCAACACCAGTTTTAGTAGATATCTTCCTGACAATCAGTAGTTCAAATGTGTCCTCTGTGGAGGACATGTGTAAACCTGAATATCTCCCACCCACTGCATACTATTGGAATAACTCCTTTTCAATGCTACCAAATCTGAAGCGGTGAAGCTAATTACCTGACAAAGATTGGGAATTGTAAAACAAATTGTGATTGGAGAATATTTTTATCCTGGTAGTCAGGAGGATATTGGGATGATAGATATGTATAATGATGATTCACTGAATTTTATTATTTGTGCTTGATCCCAGGTGATCTAAGAGGATAAGAACAGAACCTAATTAATGCACCCAAACTCACAACATACTGTATGAGCATTGTGCTGCTTGTTTTGCATATTAGCTCAACTCTGCAATTCCACCCATGTCAAGGAAGACACGTGGAGATAAACATAACTGGGATGGCAGAACTAGTTTGGTGATATCCTTTAAGCTGCAGGAAAATTAGGTCATGACATTTCAAAAGATGGAGTCACCTCTGTCAAAGCATGAGTTTGGACATTTTATGGTAAATTTATAACTTGACATTAAAATGAGCTGTTAATGTTGAAACTTGAGCTGTTTTTAAAGCCCCTTAGAATTATGACAGCCAGGTTTTAACGCTTATCAGGAGTTGACTCTGTGCTTTTATCTGTTCTAGGACATTTGTACATCTTTTGTAAAAAATAATCTTCTTTTGTTTGGTTCTATCTAAAATTCCTGACATTGTTCAGCTCTTGTTTGTTTAGTTCACTTCTGTTTTGGTTCTTGGCTCATTTTGAAGGCACTTTATTTAATTATTTATCTTGTTTTTTTATTTATTTACTCTTAAGAATTGTGTATCTACCTCTATTTTAGTCTGTTTTTGAGTTCAACTTTCTGTTAATTGGCATAATTCCTTGAAATCCTCTGTAAACTGTCTTGTCTCCAGATTACTCATGTCACCTACATCCCTTCACATAATTAGCTCTTGTTAATCATTGTCATTTGTCAAATCCTCTTTCAGGCACCGATTTATTGAGCCAGAGTGTTTGAACAATTATGTTAAGTCCTTTGTTTATTCCACGAGGCTTCCTACTTATTTGGAACCTTTATCTAAATAAATATTCATGAATTAAACTCATCTGTGGCCTGTGTGCCTGTATGTGGTACCTCCATCCATTTCCTGTGACAGTTCTAATGCTAATAATTGAATTTATCAAGAAATAACTCGCACATTTGAAGAAGGAGAGTATTTTTCAGGCTCTATTATTAAAGCATGTTTTTTTTTCTTTTTGATGAGTGATTTTTTTTTTTTACGTAAGTCGATTAAGATCATTACATTTGTCCTCATTTAGTTAAAACCACTTCTAGGACCACACAGATTATCCAGAGGGTCCTTCTTGACTCAGATTTCCCCATGAAGAGGAAGTGTCTTTCTGCTTTCTGTCTTTCACTCACATTTATAAATGATTTGGGGTAAAAACAGACACTGATCTACTTTTAACCCTGAAATACTGACCAATACCCATAAATCCACAAATTGTCATTTCTCGGGCTACATCCCTCCATCTGTGACTGGCTCTTGAACTTCCTGACTGGCAGGCCTCAGTCTGTCAGGATTGGAAGCAGGACCTCAGCCAGCATCACTACCAGCATTGGTACTCCTCAGGGATGTGTCCTCAGCCCTATCCTCTACACTCTGTTCACACATGACTGTGTTGCCTCCCACCCCAATAACATCATCCTGAAGTTTGCAGATGACACTGCTGTGATAGGTCTAATCACTGGCGGAGATGAGTCAGCCTACAGGATGGAGGTAAACAGTCTGTTGACGTGGTGTATGGACAACAACCTCACTCTCAACACTGACAAGACCAAGGAGTTGATAGTGGACATGAGGAAAGAGAGGAGACCTCATCAGCCACTGTCTATCTGGGAACTTGAGGTAGAGAGGGTGAGCAGCTTTAAGTACCTGGGGGTCCACATTAGTGATGACCTCACCTGGTCACTGAACACCACATAGGTGCTAAGGAAGGCTCAGCAGCGGCTGTATTTTCTGAGGAGGCTGAGGAAGTTTGGCATGCCACCCAAAATCCTCACCAACTTCTACAGCTGCATTATAGAGTCCATCCTGACCAGCTGCATCACCGTGTGGTATGGCAGTGCTACTGTGAAGGATCGTAAACGCCTGCAGAGAGTGGTTAAAACTGCCTCAAAAATCACCAGGACTGCACTGCCCTCTCTGCACAGCATTTACCATCGTAGAGTTCACAGGAGAGCTGTCTCCATTTCCAGAGACCCCACCCATCCCCAACACGGTCTATTCACACTCCTCCCTTCAGGCCGAAGGTATAGAAGTGTGAAATGCAGGACTAACAGATTTAAGAACTCTTTCTTTCCCACGGCCATCAGATTATTAAACAGCTGAGCTGATGGCTTCCATAATATCTTACATTAAATGGTATATAAACAATTGCACTACACTGCACTTTTCCTTTATACTGTTTATCTGTCTGCATACAGCTGCACAAGTATGATTAGACAACTCTACTATGGACTGGTTGTAATATAATAATGTTGAACACTACCACACTACTGCACATTGTATATAGATTGAATTGTATTGTTTTGTATTTCTTGAAATGTATATTTACTTATGCATGCTTCGATTGATTTTATTATCTCATATTTTTATCTTGTGTTTGACATCCAGCGTGGGCAGCAAAGTAGAAATTTCATTGTACAGGGAAACGTGTTTCTTACTGTGCATATGACAATAAAGCTTTGAAATCTAAAATCTAAAAAAAAGGTTCTTATATGATATGGTTAGTTTTCATATAAAGATTTGAAGACAAACAAGAATAAGAACTCCAAATACAGAGAAGATCATCAGATAATAAATGATTAATTTTTTTTATTACCAACCTCTTCACATTTGTTTTCACAATTATAACAAAAATCTTAAGCTACAATAAGTTTTGCATAAAATACAAAAAAGTCGATAAACATCTTATTACCTACAAGTAGGAGAATATTCTCTCAGGAAGATATATTTAATAAGCAGCACTGACAAAATATAACACCTTAGATTTCATAAGTTTCAAAAGGAAATGTATTAATCAAGAAAAAAAAACAATAATAATAAAAGCAAAAACATCACAGTTGGAAAGTGCTCGAAGCACCTTATTGTTCTCTAAAATCTGTAAAATGATGCTAAGGTGTTGATGGATTTATTTTTGTTGGGAGTGTTTTGTTTATTTTTCATCTAATTAGTTAAAATTGTTGCTTCATAAACAAGAAAACGACCTACCCAGTGTTTTTTTCTTACTGAGCTGTTTAGGCACCACTGCATCCAGCAGCCTTTTCACAAGGCCCAGACGTCCTGTTCTGATCAGAGTCTTTGATAACTCTGTGACCTCTTCTGGGTGTGTTCTATATAAGCATTTCAGCTCAGAGTTCACACTTTCCTGTGGGTAACACTGCTCTGCCTTCTTCACCCACAGTTCCAGCTGGGTGATGGCAGGACCCACGTCGTCAGCTTCCAGCATAAACAGAGCCAGGAGAGTCTGAAGGAGGCAGCGCAGGGCTGTGGTGTCTGTGGTCCCCGGTCCCTCCAGGTCCACGGCCTTCTTGAAACATTCTGCAGCGTTCTGCTCTTCACCTTTCAGTAGAAGGCAGCGCCCTCTGAGCACATGGAGGTCTGGTAAGCTGTCACCCAGCTCAAAGCCGAGGGCGTGAGACAGACTCACCAAAGCACTGTTTATTGAACTCTCGTCCACTAAAAGGCTCTCCTGAAGTGCATCTACGCCCATGTAGTAGTACACCTGAAAGCGAAGGCAAAATTCTTAAAACCCAAATCCAGTAAAAGTTTCTGAGCTTCGTGAGCGTAGTTAAGGTTTTACCTGGGCCATCTCGAGATAAATCCTCAGACATGGACGCACACTTAGCACCTTGTCCAAGTCTTTTCTTGCCTCAGTTAGCATCTGCCTGTCTGGGATTCCTCCATTTCCTTGCTTTGCTTTGTCAAGATCCTTGGCATACAGGATCATATTGATCTAAAAAAAAAGAGAAACATTTTTATTTACCGGTTTCATGCATCAGTTTGCTTACACTGCATCTCATCAATTGTAATTACAGACACACACATATATACATATATATGTATATGTATATGTATTTTTTTCACACAAGTACTTGTAGTGTAAGGTATTATCACTTAACATAGAAAAAAGAAAAAAAAAATGTTGTTGTGAGTCTGATGCAGTACCTTGGCTCGAGTGCAGTAAGCCTGCCAGTTAAGCTCTGGATCTGGCAGAACATCTAGAGCCATGTTGCAGATCCCTGTGGCCATCTCATGCTTCCCCAGCAGGAAGAAGACTTTGGCAAGAAGGTTCAGGATGGAGGCATCATCACTGGCCACATTTATGGCCTGAAGACAGAAACAGTTTTGGTAAATTTGGCACATAAAGGGTGACAGCTGTTCCTCAAAGTTCATTGTAAAGTACAAAGAAATAACACGAAAGATTAGGTTGACTCTTTAGAAGTGCTGATTTGTTCATGTCACATTTCTTTTTGTTACATGAGCAAACTCAGAAGAATCATATTGTGCAAACTTAAGGTAGGTGAAATAACAGTACATTTTATTGATAAAACACTTTAATTTGCCATATAAAGTCTTAAAACACAAAACAGTTTAAGATAAAGAGTATAAGACAACAAATGTTGCTTGGTTTGTGGTGAGATTTGTAAATATATGAATTAACTTACAGTTCCGTAGCAAGACAGAGGATCAGAGGCAGAGAAGCCACAGTCATGAATGGACATCGGCACAGAAGAAAACTCGTCCTTCCTTTCCAACATGATGCCAACGTAACACCAGGCTAAAGCTGACAGGAGAGAATACAGAAAGTTTGTTTGTACATTGCTACACATCATCATTTTATGATTTTGATAAGAACTAAGTATATCTCACATGATGCAAAGCAACTATTGAAATTAAGAGCCTTTGGCAAAAAGAACTGGTCTATTCAAACAAGAGTCTTCTTGAATAAATATACTATTACTTGTGTTTTTAAACTTTGAAATTGAAACATAATTTTAATATTCCTGAATAAACATAATGTGCTTACCTTTGTGCTGTTTTGTTTCAGACTCTAGAGCTTCCTTTAGAAGCTTGAGTCCTTTATTATAGTGAAAGAGTCTGGAGTATTCAGAATCCTCTTTAGTCTTTATGATGTGGTCCAGCCTGCAAGAAGGAAATTACTTCATCTGATTCTCACTATGTAGCAATATTTATCTAAAACTGTTGGCTTCATCTCTTTACCTTACATAAATGGTTGCCATTTTAAAATACCAGCTTCTTTTTTCTTCTGTTGGTATCTGAAAAACAGCAGAAGATCAGTACCTTTGGATGCTTTTCTACTCAAATAAGTACACTTTTTAACTCATATTGGGCAAATATCTGAATTTTAAAACCTGTTTTTATTTTTATTTTTTTCTTTGAAGATTAATCCTGAAATTTCAGTTAAAAACTGGAGGTAAAGTGACTCATACAAATGTAAACTCATTCAATTATGACACGCCATTCATTAAAAGGGTGAGTTGTGAGTCATGGAATGATGCTCAACAAGTCTGTGTTTCGTTGCACCCCACACTTATGTTGTAAATGTCTGACTTTTACGTTTACTGCATCTACATCCTGATCTTACCAGATGACCTCCATAGTGTAGAGCTCGGTTGTAAAACATCAGTGCCGACATCAGCTTCTTCCTCAAGTCATCGTCGCTGTCCAGCTCCACATCATGTGGATAAACATAAGCCTGCTCGGCCAGGCAGCGTGCAGCCAGGACCCTGGTCTCCTCCTGGGACGCCTCTCCACCACCGATGCCCATGAGTTGAGAGACTTTGTCCACACACTCCCCTGAGTCCAGCTCTCTCCCCAGGATGTCGTACACATGACCCAGATTGGCCCAGGCGTTAAGGTTCCCAGGGTCTTCTTTACAAATGCTCCTAAAAGGAAGAAAACATAGTCATGAAGAGGTTACTGCAGAGCATTTTCATCCCGTCACTCAAACTGAGAGGCAGAGTCAAATGATTTAACTACCTCCTCAATGTGTCATCAAACTCTTACCCATTTATTCAACTCAGATGTTTTGAAGCAGTGTAACATCTAAAAGATGCAGGACGGTTGGCTCTGAGAACCAGGTTTAGGGACCTCTGTTATGTAATAAGCATGATGTAGGAAATGAATGAGTTGGTGGATGAGTGAACATTTTGAGCACAGCTTTAGTAAGCATAACTTTTAAAAGCATTTCCATATTAAAAACATTTTAGTCTTTAGCTCAAAGCACCTCAGTTCTGACTGAGGACAGAATTAAAGATCTCCAAACATGTCTGCATGTAATTGTTGCCCTACTGTTAGAGACTTTAACTAGTTGGACGGCAAGCTCAAAAGGACAAAACAATAAGTCGACTATCGATATTATTTGCAGGAACATACTTTGATCCTTTAGTGGAGGTGCTGTATGTGCCAGGGTCATGTTAATGTTTTATTCAGATAACAATAAGAGGCACAATAAATAACTTAAAAATATTTGATAAGAAATAAAATCAACCTACTGTTCATGCTGTTCTTGTATTTCTATATTTGCAACATGAAGCATGTTAATGTGCACAATTTGATCAACTGATATAGTTTGGTTAAAAGTTGATATTTGGAAAAAATATAGAATAAATGTTATGCCATGTCTTGTGTCATTGGTGTGTTACATTTGAAGCATTTGACTTAAATTATTTACCCAGTTTGACATGTCTCATGTGGAAACAGTGCAGTGTAAATGATGTGGGCGTGCATGGCTCGTTTTCTTCTGCTGACATTTACTGTGGTTGTTGTGAAGCCTAAATGTAAAACATATTACATACATTTCAGTCTTTTTGGTGTTCCTGTTCTGTAATAAGTCACTGGAAGCATACTGTCTACTGGTCAAAAACTCCAATTAATAAGAAAAAATAAGCTGACAATGTATAAAAATAAACTTTCTGTAATTGAGCTTGCTCATACATTAAAGAACATTTTCATGGATCGTCACCTGAATATTTCTTCAGCTTTATCCAGCTGTTCAAGGTGAAACGCCAGCAGGCCCAGAAGATTTCGGACAGCGTATTGTAGATATCCTACTTCAACCTCTAGCTCAGCTTGTAGGCTCTCCTGCTTCAGTTTTGTGTCTCGATGCCGCAGCTTCACGGGTTTAACAGGTTCACAGTTTAGATTAAGCTCCAGGTGGAAGTGACCAGGGATGTAGTCCATGTCCTTAATGAGAGACTCTATGTCCTCTGAAGTGCTGTCTGCTTCCATGGCTTCCTTCTGTACTTCTATGGAAAACCTTGAAAAGGTCCCGTCTGTGTATAGTTGAACAGTTTGTCGTCCTCACCCTTGTCTCACGTATGTCCTCTAGGCACGGGCAGGTTGAACAGGTTAGGCTTGGGAGGGACTAGGGAGGGGAATCCACTGCTGCTGATGTGTAAGAATGAATCCAGTTGATTGCAGTTTGTTTTGTTTTAGTCTCCACCCTCCTGTTTCATACATTCATACATTTTAGATGTGTTTTGATATAATACAGTTTTAATATGAAATTTCTGAGCTTTTTGTTTTAAATCTTTGGCCAGGCTTTGTGAGAAAATAACATCTGACATTTTCTGAGTTCATTCGGAGACAGATTATTTCCTGTATTTTAATAACATTTTCAGTCTCTTTGTTTTAAAAAAAACATTTCTTATCAGAATCTTTTAGCTGTTTGTGTTGTGTTCACTAACGTTATTCAACTTTTTGTGTTGATTTGGGCCTCTTTTTAAGGTTTTCTTGTTCAATATCTTTTCACGCTTTAATTTTAAAATCTTTTCATCACTGTGCTTTCCTGTTCATTTTGCTTCTTGCTATTGTCCTTCTCTACACTTCTTTGCATTCTTTTCAGATTTTTTGCATCTGAAGCACCTTTAACTTTACAGTATTTGTTAAAGTCCTCTGTCCCTTATTCCCGTGTCCCCTGTCTCCTGCATGTCTGCCTCTGAGTCCCTCAGCTATTCTCTGCTGACAGATCTAACCTTATCTATGCCTCTGTTAGCTGGAGGCAGTAGAAGAATGTCACCCATCGACTCTGTGTAGCAATTTGAATGGAACTGAACAAGTCACAAAGTATAAAAAATACTTTGAATTATCAGCAGTTTTCTACTAATTCAGAATGATCATGACACATGAAAATGTTGGCAATATTCAGTAAAACATGCAGTTTTATGCTGAGATGTTGACCAGATATTTTATCGTCTGAAGAAGATAAATCTGTCAACAAATGAACCAAAGCTAAGATTTTAATGATTCCTGTCTACCCAGTAAGTCACAATGCTATCTGATAATCTCAAGATGTGTTTTTGCATGAAATTCCAAACTTTTCCAGCAGAGGGTAAGCTTCCATCATAAGAAACTTGTCTAACATCCTGCAGCTCTACTCTCACGTGCTGTGTTGCATTGCTTTTAAATCAAAGAAGTTAAGTTCACAAACACAAACACACACACACACACACACACACACACACACACACACACACACACACTCACACACAAAACATCTTTAGGCTGAGGAATTCAAGGAAAGCTAATTTCTCTGAAATTAATAAAATGTTATGTAAGAGTTGGAGGAAACGGCTGAAAATCTAACCTAAAAGATGTTATAAATTCAAATCTTAAACTACTTTTTGTTTATTCATTCATTTTTAGGGAGAAATAAAATTGGTCTGTTTGCAAGCACAGTGGTGTTTTATGCTTTTCACCTTTTTTATTTTTAGTTTACCAATTAATAAACAAATCTGTTGCTTTCCCCTGGGCAAAATAAACACACAGTTAACATGATTTTCTTTTCTGTTACGGCAGAAAAAGTTTGTTGCTTTGAAATCCTTGATTTAGATCTGAAAACTGAACTCTCTTTTGGCAACATACTCCATTTAGAAGCTTGCTGTCTGCAAAATGTGGGCAAGAGGCGGTCAATAAGAGAGGCTCTCTAAATACTAAACATGCAGGTTGACTTGACACTAGATCACTCAGGGCAAGCCTACGCAAATATAAGGTCAACATGCAAACCCACACTAACGCCTGAGCCAGGTTTGAATAATGCTGCTGCTGCCTCTGAAGCACCCAGGTAGATGCATAATGTAGACACTGTATTTCAGCCTCAGCATGTGGGTGTGCAGAAAGCAGAAAATTTTCCCGTCCAACAACCGTTGCCATGGTGGTAATCATGGATACCAGACTAATTGCATGGTAACATAATCATTACAGACCCGTGTTTGAGTGACTTTGTGCCCTTAAAGCCAAAAACAGAATTTTAGAAGCTTTTGTTTATACTTGACCTAAAGACACACTTTAATTTCCAACCACAAAGAGACAAAACAAAGATATTATGGAAAAGAATAATCACTTTAGAGTTGACTTCCAGCTAATCTGGGATTAAAACATGTGTCCTGCATATAAAGGTTGTTATGAGGGTTCTTTGATTTTCAAACTAACCAAATTGTTAACATATTTAGTTCTTTTTTTGTGAGTGTATCTGTCTGTGTGTTAGCCTCAAAGAGGTAGTGCAGATTTTTAAGATGGGTTTCTGTAAAGCATTTATGAGTGTTTAGTATCTTACCTGCAGTAAACAGCAGTCAGAGAGATCTCAGTTTGCAGAACTAGGAAGAAAGTCTCATGGGTCATACAAACTATTTTCCACCGTCTAAAACAGCTCTCAAAAATGTCGAGTATTTCAAGTGAATGTTGTAGACTTTCACACAACATTACTACTGCACCAGATAGTTAGGATGACTGGGTACACTTACCGATAATGATTTCCTGTTCTATTTTCTGTGTTTTAAGCAACCTTTTATCAGTGTAAGTAATCATAGACATCTATATAATTAACAAACTATTTGATGCAAAAGTGACACAATGTAAAAGTTCACAACAAAGCCGTCACCTAAATTACTATAAGATCTGTTAGGGTGTGAGTTATTTTACGAATATGCGCTTATCTGATTGGCTTCTATCTTGATTCTCTCATGAGGATTTCTCCCTGATTCTCCAGTCTCAGTTTGCTTTGACCACTGTCTACTAGATGTTCCTCCCTGACTGATCATTACTGCACAGAAACCCACTTTCAGATATTTGAACTGTCCCTTTAATTTCAGGAATAAAGCCAACTCTGTGTCATTTTTGATCAACTGCTTGGCTCTGACTTGTCTGACCTGCAGTTAATATGTCAGTAACGGGACCTGGCAAAGTCAAATTTTGGACAGTCTAAAAAGGATTTATAAAATGTAAATTATACCAAATTCATTATTTGTCTGCATCTTAACTTAATTAATTTTCTTTCACCTCTGTATGAATCTGAAGTAGAGCCGAAGGAGAAAACAATGACTTTTAACTTTATATAAACAAGACGTTTCCACTGACAGGACTATAGCATGAAAATGAGATGCTCCTCATAGATGTTACAAAGAGTATTGCTGAGAATTGGACATAAAATTGAGCATGTTATATTTATTCTTAGCCCCATATAAAGAAAGGAAGTCTTTGTGGTATCTAAACTTAGTGTTCTTATCACAGACACCGAGACATGCTCTGTCTACTTCCTCTTCTGAATTCAGCTTTTAGGTCATTCTTATGCTATCACACCTCATAAATAGAGATTTATTTTATTCTCCTGACACAGAGAGGTCTGTTTAATTAGTGCTTTTATTTAGACCCTTCTGTCTTTCTAAGTCATTTCAATGCTGTTAGCCACGACTGTCAGCTTCATTCTGGCAGCCAGAGTGAACGTTCACAGTAAAGCCTCTCCTCAGGTCCCCAGAGGCCCTTCCTGACTGCAGATTAGACCTCTCAGTGTCTTATTCTCGTCTCTGAATGTGCCAGACAATGTAAGACACAGAAAAAGTGCAACAATATCAGTAATGAAGAACTGAGCTACAAAATATGCTGACTTTTTCTTCTTTCGTTTAGCAGTCAGGTTAACTGATTTTGTTTGTCTTTTGGGTTTTTTTTTATTAGCACTTGAACAAAAGATAATCTCCAGATATGGTTTTATGTCTGCTTCCCTGGCCATGGAAAAAATTACATCTCTGTGGGGGAAATTACGTTCTCTGTTTACCCTTAATGTTTGACCATTTTTGACCATGTCTGTTTCCATTGATGACAGCACCATTTGATCCTTGTTGCCCCTAAACACTGCAAGTAAATCAGCCCATCAGTCTTAACAACATAGCTTTAACCTGACTCATTATCTCAGCCACTGTTCCACGAGAAGGCGCCCAGGCCTGTTAAGGAAACAAAAGATCTGCCTGCACTGAGTCTGTGCAGCCAGGGAGAACGTTGTCAAGTAAAAACACATCGTAGGGTGTGAAAATGAGTGTGAATATGAACGTTGGGACAGGAAATAACACGACAGACGTTTGTAACACTTAGTAAATCACCATTCTCCCAACTTCTCAGTGAAATGATCACTTAGATGTATATTGCAAATTTAAATGTAGTGACAAAAAAATGCTGCTTTTGCAAAATGGTTAAAATTTGAAGCAAAGATTGTTGATGTTATTGAAATTATTTATCCTCATCTGCAGTTCTACAGCTTTTGTTTCTGTCACCTGTTACTGAATGGATTAATACAACGAGACCTGGTACATATTTGGGGGAAAAACTGAAAAAAATGCTGGCCTTATATGACAAGCAAGACATCTTAGTTTTATTGACAAGCATCCACTTGCCTCCTCCACCCACTTTGCCACTTGCTCATAACGTAACTGTCTAGAAGCTTTCAGCATCTAATGCTGCCACTGAGGGAGCATCGGCACACTCAGTAGAAAAGTCAAAAATGTCTTTGACAAAACTGTATTCTTGATTATGTAAGAGTCAAACTTACCAACAGCAAAAAGAAGGAAAAAAAAAGTTGTAGGAGTTGATATGCCGTTACCTAGACAACTTGCTGAACAGCTTATCATTTTTATGCACAAAAGGTTGGTCAGTTCCAACAATTCTGTCAAGATCTGGGCAGATAAATTAATTTTAAACAGAGTATGTTATCACTATTTACAAACTCCGGTTACAAATGTTACCAGTTAAGATGACAGCTCATATTTGTGTAATATTATGGCCTAGTTTTTGCTTTGTTGGAGAAGGTAGCAATGCATTTTTATATAGCATAAATGATCAGCTTTGTGATAGGACCCTAAGATTACTTTTACCGAGAATGAAATAAACAGAATACATCAATCTCTGTTCCTTACATCAGTGGTTTTAATGTTCACACGTTTTAAACTGACTTATCTTTTTTAAACTTTTTAAACTGTAGACTACATAAATTAGTTGCACTGTCTGCACTTTAAAAGATATATTAATGGTAGTGGTGTAATAGTTAAAGGCCTATCATTTCTTCTTTCATGCCAGAGTTTTAGACTGAGGTCATCTTATGTTGAGAAATAACAAAGCTGTAGAACATTTTGGTCATACTTTGAAAACAACACTATGCGCAGTCTTATATAATATTGGAAAATGACACGCTAAAGGTGTTGTGAATGACTCTCACCTACTACCACATCAAATTTTATTGGCATTTTTATGTAAGCTGTGGTGCCCATCTTGAATTGGGTTAACTCCAAATTGTTGAAAGTTTCATTAATATCTGTCCAGTGGTTCATGAGATATTTTGCTAACAGACAGACAAACAATCAAAGCTGCACAGATAATTACATGATCTCCCACTTTTCGTGGCAGTGGGCTTTTACTCAACATATCAGTCACAGCTGTCTAATTTTGATCTTAGAGGAAATGTTCTTTTTTTGTTTTTGTTTTTTTGTGAGGGAGGAAAAAAAACTTATGATGGTGGGTTCTTTCTCCACATTCTTTATTTTATTTTGGAAGTCGATGCCATTTAAACCTTTCCTGCACAGAATGTTTATTTTGAAAGAGTTCCCGGAAGTGGAGCCGTGTGATTTGTTCGGACTTGCCTGGTTCGGGTCTGGTCTCCCACTCTGCGGTCATCATGCAGGTGGGATCTGCGCACTTCGGTTCGGGATGAAGATTTCCTGAAGAGACCCAAACACGTCAGCCTCACCGGACACACGGGACTCTAACCCAGAGGAATCTGTCATCAAACCGCGGGAAATGAACAACTAATTAGATTTTTTAATTGTTTTTGTATTATTATTGTGAGCAATAGTTCATATGGTTCCACAGAGTTCTAATATTGACCAAGGAGGTATCGATCCGGAGGAAATAAGTACACACTGTTGTGTTGTTACAAAGTGTCTTCTCTCGTGGCGCAGTCCAGCTCAGCACGAGACGCATTATAGGATGCCAAACAAGCCTGAAGGAAGCGACCCTCTCCGTTTGACAGGCATCAGTCTCAAACAGCCCAGAGGGACGACAGATTTCCCGACCTCGGCTTGAACACACGGCTGCGATGGATGAAGGCACGGCCAGCGAGACCATCCCAGATCTGAAGGATCTAGAGATGAAAATCGGCCGGAAGACTCCCGAAGGTTTGCTCAGGTGGATGCGAGAAGATCCGTCCTCTCTCCGGGGGGACGCCAAGCTGGCAACCCCTCACGACCCCAGCAAGGACACCGGGAGGAAGAGTTTGGATGAGAAGATCAGGAAACTGAAGGTGGAGATGGTAAGAACTCTGTAATGGAGTGTGTGTGTGTGTCAGCACAGTGGGAAGCTGTCACAGTGATGCAGCTTAATGGAGGCAGAGAATCTGATCCAGTTCTTTCCCACTGGACAATGTTGCTGTGAATAGTTAAACATGGATCAGCAAATTAATTTATCATTCTTCGCCTATAATTATGCTTGGGCACACAGCACAGTGAGCAGAGTCTGCTCCACAACATCAGAGTGCAATGTTTAACAAAAAATATGCTGTAGTGCTAATAATTTTGGAGTCACATATGGGATGATTTAGACTTTAATGGAAAGACGTTTTCCTGATCAGTGTCATTAGAAAAATCAAACCCCGAAGCTCCACCTAAATTTTATTGCTGACTGGACAAAAGGCGAATCTCCTACATTCCAGACGTTACCCTTCCTGCAACATCTGTGCTGCTTGCACAGGTTGTAATTCAGCAATCAGTGCTCGAAACTTTAGTGCTGTAAGTAATATAATCTATTTTTAGATGCACCACGTGGCAGACAGGGACGATTCTGAATCAGTTTTCAGATTTCAATAATTGATTTTGTTAATTAACAGGGTAATGGTGAGGAACCCAAAAGGTGGAGCTCTGCGTGGAATTGCAGAATCCACAGTCTATGACGTGCACAGACACGTGCACAAGGTGGAAGTAAATGAATTAGAAGTTTACAAATACTTTGCTTTAAAACCCAAGTGGACAGTGAAGAGGTGCATCAAGATCAATGAAAACCATTGATCATAGTTTTAGCTTCAGTCACAGCCCTTCGAATCCTAATCAGATCAAACTGTGAGGTGCCTAAAGATGGGCTGTATAGAACCAAGAGTTTTGAGCAGAACTAACAAGGCTGTATCATCAACATAAGACTGCAGGAACCTTTTCATTTTCATAACTTCTAAAGCAGTAGTTCTCAAACGTTTTATTGCAGAAACTTCACCAAACACACTGCAGTTTTGTTTTGTTTGTTTACGTTGAGTACATACCAACATTTAGGAATTGCATTCAGTATATCTGGAATATTACTGGAGTGAACCCTTTCAAACGGCATCATTTAATCCATTTCAGGATAACCTTGTGTGTTAGATTTCATACTTTGTAATCAGTCCCTTTAATATAAATTAGCTTTAACTCACAGGTCCTGTCCTAAGGAGCCACTGGTTCTTTGGTTAACCATCATTCATTCCAGTTTTCACACAGGTTGTCAGAATATTCTTCATTTCTTTTTGTTTTCACTTCACTGTGTATATCACTCATCTTTTGTTATCTTTGCTTGTAAGCTTTACTTTACAGTTCAGTTTGTGATGGTTAATTAGTTGTTATTTAACTTATAAATAGTTGATAGCAAAACTTCAACTAAGCACCACTAAAGAGATTCTGAGTACCACCAGTTGTACTTATATCACAATTTGAGAGATGTTCTCACCACAGGAAAAGAGGCCAGTGAAATTAAAAGGGTTATTTGTTTCCCTCCTGCTTTGATATATGAGTTTTCTCAGCATGATTAGAACTGCAGTGATTGCTTCAGATGAGTGAGTGTGATGGAGATTATTTAGGCACATTAAAACACATGAAAATATTTTTTTTAACTAATTGGACTTTTCTTGACAATTACTATGTTCATTGAAGAAATAAAAGCTACTTCTTATTATGCTGACAGCTGGGGAGCGAGGAAATAAAGTGTTATCGTGCAATGAATACAGTGTTGCTTGTTTCAGGGAGTTAAAAAAATAATTCACATCTTTCATAAGAATGTAGCTTTTAAGGTATAAATTCTTTTCCAGCAAAAGTTGTTTGTTATTAAGAAAATCATTTATTTTTCTATTGAGCAGCTGCTGATTTATTTGCTTAAACAAATGTCTCCCTGTCATCTTGTTTACATGGAACCCATCTTTTCTCCAAACAGCACAGATCTACACTACTTTACATTTGTTTTCTTTTCCTTTTGTGTACTTGTATGTCATGCATTCCTGCAGCAGATGGAGGCGTGCACCCAGTCTGTGGTTGTGACACCAACCACATGTACAACCACGTCCAAATATCCAAACAAAGAACGCAGTTCTCCAAGGAAGTTGCTTCCAAAGACATTGGTTGCATTCAAACATCCAAACACATTATTAGTCTGGTCACATTTTGGACATAAAGGCCAATTTCTCTTCAGAACTGTAGCACAAGTCATACTGGTGATGGTGATGGGAACCCAGACTGTAGACTCTGAGGCAATAAACAACTACAGAAAAACATCAACAACTGTGATTGTCACTTTTAAAAAAGTGGCTCTATAACTTTGACAGCTTTTGTCATTTGTTACAGAATGTTGCACTGGCAGAGAAGCTAAACAGAAAAAAAAAACAAAGCTAATCCTTCTTAGCTAACTCTGAAATGGCTGGAATTGAGTCAGTTTTATAGACGTTGAGCTCACTGTAGTGATGTGGTAGTAGCTGCGAGTCATTCCCAACACATTCTCTGAGTGCTAACACTTCTAGTTGGTCTCAAAATATCCCATGAGACCGTGCATAACGTCATTTACAAAGTTGGACCAAAATGACTATAAGTCTGTCCTTTCTCAGCACTAGGCATATGCAGTTTAAAACTCTGGCATAAAAGGGGCAATATGCATTCCTTCAAATATGAATCAAGTTTCTTCATAAATCTGTTGAGAGCAGAGACAGACTGATGTGGTACCAGCATCAATCATCAGTCACCTCTACTGAGGGGAAAAAGGGACAGAAAGAGGATTGGTGATGATAAAGAGCCACTTCCTAACCTGCAGGGTGGGAAACTTTCAGCACAGATCCAGTATCTGTGTGTGTGTGTGTGTGTGTGTGTGTGTGTGTGTGTGTGTGTGTACATTGAAGCATTTCCATTTGGATCTGCAGACATTCTGCACATGCATTACTGTAAATCTTCCTAAGCAGATAGCTGATGAAAGTGCAGGGCTCACATCTCCTCTTCTGCACTCTCATTACACTACACTGCTCTCTCAGATAAATGAAACACACACACACACACACACACACACACACACTGTGTAGCAAAGTCCCAGTATGTGCATTTAACACCTTCCGCCATGTTGATAAGCTTATTAGACCTGCATTAAGAGGCAGGGAGTTAAAAATATGCTAATATCAGCATCTTTTCCCACTTTACTGTGTATTTATACTAAATCCTTCTGTTTCCTATTACTTTGTGACCACAGCACAGTGATGAAGGCCTGCAACATCTGTCTGCTGTAAAATCAAGAGTGTGCATGTGTGTGTTGACAGTTTCACCACCCATGAATCATTGCTTAGCTTCTTGTTGAGTGTCTTATTGTGTTTCACAGTTACCAGTGTGCTGTCTGTTTTTTACACGTAAACAAATAAGGACGATCAGATTTCCTTCTTATTGTCTGTATAACAACTAATAACAGACCTTCTCTGTGTTTGAGCAGGATTTACAACTGTCACAAACAATATAAAGGTTTTTGGTGCTTATCAGAGAAGTTTATTAGTTGAATTGAAAGTAGATTCATTTTTATTGCTGGTGTTCTCTCAGTTTTTGGTGATCAAAGACAACCAGTCAACTAAATCAAACATTTTACTGTGTGTTTTACCTGTATTTAACATATTTTAAGGCAAATGTGCCCAAGGTGGATCATTTTCTGAATTATCTACATTTTTTTTATCCCATGTGGTCTTTTTCCACTTTCATGCTGGATTTCAGCCTTCCACCTCAGGGCAGATGAAAGTCAGCACTGAACACGGAGCTGAGTGGCAGGAATTAGAACCAAGTGTTTTTAATCGCAGCCTTGTTTATCCGTGTCTGGTCACTTACTAACTGTTCATGAATGCCACATACTGGATGATTTTGTCTGAATAAATCATTACTAAATGACTGTCCTCTTCATCACAACCAGTGTCTTTACAAACTGCTCTACAGCCAGCCTGTGATGATAATTCTTCATCCTTGTCCAAACCAAGCTCGACATCTTGGAATTAAAGCTGGAGGGGAGTTAGAGGAGCCATGCCTTTCAAATTTACAATATTCACTTCAAATTTGCTTGACATTTAAACAAAACCAATGCAATTGATCAGATTGGTTTAAGTCTTTTGCAGAAGGTGTTTTCTTCAACCACCTCTTAATATTTTTGATACAGTTTGTTAAATGGTTTTTGTGGAGAACTTCCCAGAGAGCTTCTGTAGTCACCATCTGGCACATCATTTTAGAAGAAAAGTAAGCTTTTGCCAATTCAAAAGCTACAACTTCCATTTTTAGTCTAATCAGAACCAAAATGCAGCATTTTTATTCTAGATGTTCAATAAATTTTAATCATTTGACTTTTAAATTGTAACAAAATTCTTCTTAACACCAATTGTCTCATGGCTGTAGTGTACAAGGTGTCATGATGGGATGTTTTATGCAAAATTCAGAAGTGAATTCAGACAGATGCTGAAGGTCTAAATCAAGACAGAAGAGACTCAGCAAGGACACCGTATGTCTGCAGACAACCTGAGTGAGATTGGGGAGGTGAAACAGCAAAGACGGGACACAGGAGACAGAATGTGTGTGTATTTGGTGTATGAGTTAAACAGGGTCCCAGCTGGCAGTGATTCAGCAGTCTGTTCAGTAACTGTGTGACATTGGGGAGCTGTTTCTGCCATATGGGTGTGTCCATGTCACAGATCACACTTCAGCTGTCTGTTATCATTTCTGCTAATATATTGTTTTCTCTCCTTAGCTTCACGGTCCTTGTAGCAGGGCCAAAATATCTCTTTGATAAAAAAAAATTATACATATTTTCATGGAGATTAAAGAAATTCCTCCTGAAACAGTGCAGAACAATACTGGCATGAATGCAAACTGGATAGATTTGATTGGTGGCACAAAAAGACCTACAATGTGAAAGCCCTTTGCATGTTTCCACAGCTGAATAACCTATGTCTCAAAACAGAATGCAAAGTTTTTAAAAATCTTATAATTTCAGTGTCTAAATTTCTGATTTTTTTCATTCACTTGCATATATTTATTTATATGTCTTGCTGACACATTTGTGGAAACTGGATGGAGTTTGATCTGAGTGTGTCTGTGTATATTTTACACAACAGCAGACCTATTAAGCAGTTTTCCATGTCTGACCTCAGTAAAACAGTAATATATTGAGCTGTGACTGCAGAACAAATCTAGTTGATCTGTCCTCTCAGACAGGCGGAGATCAGCAGCAGATTGAAGCACACAGAGTTCTGTTTGCATTGTGCCACCTCAGCGCTGACAGGCATGGAGTTACTTTTATCACCGGCCTCATTAGGCCCTCGGCCGCTGCCAGCCAAAAACCTCAAACATAAACCACATCTCAGTGTTTGTGCCAGAAAGCCAGCAGTTTTTAGAGCCACTCGTGCAGTGAGAAGGAAAAAGCTAATTCATTTGTCCCTCCTCATGTTGTTGCTGTAGAGCTGAGTCTGCGGGTGTAATTTACAGATGTTACGTCATCACATTCACACCACACTGACCATATTGTTCTTCTCTCATCCTGTAAAAACCGTGTCTTGTTCTCTTTTCCAGATATTCTTTTTGCTTTTTGATTGATGTTTGCTGTCTGTTTTGACAAAACTGTCAACCTGAACCAAGGACAAGTGAGGTGTAGCTCAGGGTCAATCTCAGTCATTTTAAAATAACTAACTTCCAAAATCTCTGAAAAGCTCAAGCGAACACTATTTTACAGACTTTTATTTGGCATCACTTTTGCATCTGATAAATATTTAAATAGATGTCTATAGTTATTTACACCAAAGACTGTTCTCACTGGAACACCATTTGCAGTCAGTTTGTATACATTTTGTGTGAAACACAAGTTGCAAAAACTAGCTCTCTGATGCTAATAAAATGCGGTCTAAATACCTTAAACATACTTATAGGGAGAAAAGAAATAGCACACAGAGCTCAAACACAGAAACAGAGTGAAATGCTGGAGGAAGATTTCCAAAGTTACGTTTTTTATAACATGTTAGAGCAGTCTGCAGTGATCAGGACTCAGTAAAGCTTTGAATTTCATAAATAATCTCCTTGATAAGGAATCTTAAAATACCTGATGTGACGAGGTCATGTCCTCACTGAATCTAGATGACAAGATAAGAAATATAAACCAACTACTGAAGTAAAAGACTTAAAAACCAATAGCCTGGAGAACTGTGAAAGCATTACTCTAATGAATGACATGTGGATGCAGCAAACAGGTATTTATGGCTCAGGTGGAATCTAGCAGCAGCTGTGACCTGAGCCTCACCAGACATCAACTCTGTAATTAGGATCAGACAACAGAGAGGAGGGAGACAGCTTCATGACACATTCAGGGTAGATTTACTTGTCTCTCTTGTAACAAATCACTTACATGCTCACAACTTCAAATCAGGGTTTTAACACATGTATTGTAGCATTATTACTATTATAGAAAAGAAGAGCAATATTAGAGAAATACTTCCTTTATATTTAGAAAAAAACAAATGTTTTTATTTTAAATTTCTATTATGATTTTGAATGTTTAGATCAGGAATTTTGCCAACGTAAGGGCTTATAGCTGAAAGTACATTTATCTAAAGTGATGACAGCTTATATTTAGTTTATAAATATATTGGTGACACCAATCACCTCTTCTGCTTCATTTCACTGAAGACTTCTGCAAATGTATACTAGAGGAATTTTCCATGACCACAGATATTTTTTCCACTCTTGCTGCATTCAACTCTTTAATGGTCCTTTTATCACATTAGAAGGTTTTTGTAGGTCTTGATTTTGTAGCAAATTTTATTGTTGTTACTTTTTTTATTCACTAAGATGTCATACATATAAATAAATTTTTCAGGGTATTTATAAGCAACTAATATATCATACTTTCCACCATGTTCAGCTTTTGTCTCTTAGCTTCTGTGGAGCCAGTTTAGGTCACATTTTCTTTGTGACTTTCATCTGCAAGCCTGTTTCTTCTCTAGTTTTATTTGTCTCCCATTTTTAGCATTGTGGCTTCCACCTGTGAGAGTCTGGTATACATTTCTTCCAATTATGGCAGTCTGTAAAAGTTTATTAGCAATATAATTGTATTTGCACATGTCTCCTGAGCCAAAGCTGGTTATTTTAGTTATCCATCTTTTCCATAATTTTGAAATTGAATGTTATTGTTATGTGTGTGTCTACAGGCTCATTTGCGTTCAGTAGACGTGAAGATTTTGCAGCAGTTACTGGCGGTCCATGAGGGCATCGAGGCAGTGAAATGGCTGATGGAGGAGCGCAGCACGCTGACCAGCCACTGCAGCAGCCTGACCAGCAGTCAGTACAGCCTGGGCGAGGGCCCTGACACCTCTTGGAGAGGCTCCTGGAGCAGCCTGCAGGACCCCACTAATGACAAACTAGACAACATCTCCATTGGCAGCTACCTGGACACCCTGGCTGATGACATGGACGAGTACTGCCCCTCGAGCTCAGAGTCTGTCATTTGCTCCACCACACCACTAGCCTCAGAAGTAACCGCTGGGGGCCACATAACGGGAGGATCCAGGGTCACAGTGTCTGGAATAGGACCTGGAGTGGGGGTTAGGTCTGGTAATGAAACTGGGAATGGGACTCAGTCTGGGACAGTTGACAATGGAATTGGGGATGGAATTCAGACAGAGATTAGAAGTGGATCTGGGAATGGAGTTAGCAGTGTTTTCACTGGTGCTGGAGCTGGAAAACCAGCCATTTCTGGCAGTTCTTCCCAAGTAAAGTCTGACGGCTCCAAGTCAGATGCTCCAGTTTGGACCAAGCCTGCAGAGACAGATAAGGGAAGCCCGGTTTTAAAGGACAACACCCAGACAGCAACAAGGAAAGCAAATGGTGTCCTGGAGAAACCATCAACACACACAGGCAGCCCAACTCGCAAAGGCCTCACAGAGAAAATGGAAAACTGCCAAAACCCCAAAGTCAAACCTTGCAAAAATGGAAAGATTGACTTGGATACGTGCAAAATGAACGGCAAAGTGCATCTGGAGTATGACGCTCACTGGCACTGGGTGCAGTCACAAGAAGATGTGACTTTTTTGTAAAAAGAGTAATTACACAGGAGCTCTGAAGGTCAGACGTGTGAACTACTGTGTGAAATGCATATAGAGAGACTTTCCTCAATAAAAAAAACCCTGAGTTTGAAAATCTTTAACATATTTATCTTTTGTTCCCTCTTGTGACTACACCAACTTTCTAGGAAACATTGATGTCAGAGTTAAGATGGATGCACATAATATAGTCCACTTTTAGTCAGACAGGGCTGCCTTTCACAAATGTGGGAAAAGTACTTTTAAAATTTAGTGCCATGTTTTTTCTCAGGGTATTTCTTGGCATGCCCTGGTTTTATTTTGAATAATTTTGTTATTTTGTTTTTCTTTTGAAATCAAGCACAGGGACACAATCTGCCAGAGAGCTGAAACTTAATTTAGATTATTTGATGTTTTAACTTTAAATTGACTTTCTCAAATGATCCGGAAAACAAGTGTTCCCACTCATTTAATTTTTCTGCTTTAGGAAATATTTATTCTGCTTTAGTTGGGACATTATACTAAAAAGATATGGCACTTGAGTATCCAAATGTAATGCATTTAAACAATAGTAATATGATACAGACAAAACCTCCTTTTCTTACAGTGAACTCCCAAAAAAGTATTGTGTAAACTATTTATATATGATATAGCTGGGTTCTTCCAGTCATGATATAAAGCATCCTTTAGTAAGTGTTACCAAAAAAGCCAATGCAAGTATTAATCTGTACTATCTTGAAAATTGTGCGCATGTTTCTGCCAAAACATTCTTCTGACCCACAGTAGATAATATTAACGACAAAAGCACTGAGGTTAGAAAAAGCTGAACTCATTAAAATAATATACCAGAGATAATCTTGTGTCTTTGTGAAGTTTGACTTCAGTGGAACCACCTGCAATACTGTAAATTCACTAAATCACAAGACAGCTACTCTGTGCATCTAGTTGTGACTGGCTGTATGCAAATCCTGAATATTTAGCTGAATATTTTTGGTTAGTTTAATGATTATTGCTGCCTGTGTTAGTTCTGTTTAAAGCAGAAATTGTGCCTCAATAATGTAAACCTTAATCCAATCCTGTCTTTTTCCTCAGACAATTGCACTGTTGTCGTGATTATCTGATTGTTTGGACCAATTTTATTGTTTTTTTGTTTGTTTGTTGTCCCCCTGGCCTCTGCTTGTGTGTAAAAATAGCCAGGCCATCAATCTGTGTGCTTTTCAGTGTGGACTGGTGGATATGTTATGCTTGCTGGGTAGAAACTGCATGCCTGGTGCTGAAAGTTGTAGTGGTTCACTTGTTAGAAATGTATGGAAAAAACAAACAATCAGAAAGGAGAAAGCAATATTTTTCAAAGTTTGGCTACTGTCTTACAAGAGCAGGCTCTTTCAGCAAACTAATCTAATAATAAAGTTTGTTTCTAGATGACAATGGTACCGATGAGCAAACACTGTGTGTCTATGTGTGCAAAATAAAAACACAGATTCATGTCTGATGTCTGCTACAATCCTGATGAAAGCAGCTGGCACGTCAAAGTTGGATAAGAATAGAGGGCAAAGTTGTTGTTTTTTTATTTTGGCTCATTCATTACAATGTCTCTACTCCTGTCAGTCAGCAGTCTGCTCATACTGCTGGAGCTGCAGACATCATCTGCTAAAAGAAACCTTTTGCATTATGTCTGCATAATATTTCTCCTCATAAAGATTTAAGCTAATGCTACCCTGAGACAAGTTTATTTTATTTTAGCTTTGATGTTGATACTAAAACTAATGATTTTCATACTTTTAAATCAGATAGCTTGGAAGGCCTAATGGCACAGATGAAGTTAAAAATGATGGTCACAGCAGCGGTTCTTTAGTTCTTCTTTTCCTGATTTCAGTTGAAGCTAGAGTTGTTTTGTTTGTTTGTTTTTTTTTGGCCATTTATGATGAGAACTTTTCTCCTTTTTGATTAGTTGTAGCTCATTTTTAATTCATGGTCAGTCTTGTTAGTTCATCTGTCTCAAGAAGTATGTAAAAATGATTTTATACATGCTCTTCAACAGCCATTTGGTTGATTGATAAGGTATAAACAGACAAAAACACTTTATATTGAAAATTTAAGTTATTTAAACTCACAAATTAGTTTCATTTCTGCAGGATGCACACTATTATTGTTTATTTTAAATATTTCATGCACCGATCCTATTACATAACCAGTATCAGCTCTGAGGTTTTACAGATCAACAAATCCTAAAATGATGACAAACCATAAGATTTTAACTAATATGGAGGTTTTTTCACATCTCTCAGCTGCTGTGCTGCTATTTTCTGCCATTTACTGAAG
Source organism: Kryptolebias marmoratus (assembly GCF_001649575.2). Classification (NCBI taxonomy): domain Eukaryota; kingdom Metazoa; phylum Chordata; class Actinopteri; order Cyprinodontiformes; family Rivulidae; genus Kryptolebias; species Kryptolebias marmoratus. Next base: position 4,493,965 of record NC_051453.1, on the reverse strand, counting down.
GTTGTATAGATAGTAGGAAGGAAATACAAGCAGTTTTTTATAGAGGAAGGTTTGTCTGAAATGTCTCTAAAGTTAAACTAAAAGTGGCTGAAAATGATCAAAATCTAACAACAAAGTTGCAATTCTAACAACTTCTTGCATTTATATAAAAGCACTTGTCATTACCTGTTGATTTGGGCTTTTCAGCCTATTCTAACTTACATTCAGACTGTTTCTTTGTGCGTTTTTTTTTCCTCTGTGCAATTATAATTTAGATGTTAAGCCTAACATCTATTCATATCAGCCACTTAAGTGTTTCCTCTCTCCTCCCACTGCTTTTCTTTTTATTCTACTTTCCACCACCCCAGTGGTTTGAAGGAAACGTTCAGTCTGTGCCAACAAACACATCATGTGAGCACAATGCCCTCTTGCTGGAGACAGCAGCATAAAGCCGGCACCACAGAAACGGTGACCAGAGACGAGCTAGAAAAAGTGAGCAAAAGGCTTGACCCTGAACTCCTGAACAAATGGGAATACTTTCGTCTTTTTTCTTTAAACAAAAATAGGACATTTATCTTTAACTGACAGTACAGACGTGAACTCATTTGAATCACCCTTTCCTTTTAGCATATGTGCTGATTGTAAAACGATATTACCCCACCACACACACACACACACACACACACACACAAGTGTCTGCTGTGCTAGTTTGTGGTTTTCTTTCCAAATGAGCTGAGGCATACGGAAAGAAAATAGTGCAGGAGACAGACCTGTAAAAGTCATTACATCAGCCTATAATGTGTCTTTCTGCAGATAAACTGCAGCCCATGATGGTTTAATGTGTTTTCTCTGGTCATGTCCAGTTTAAATTTGGAATGTGAACGTCACTTTAACTCACCTCTTGGCAGAGTTTTAACGAGCGCTGACAGTCTGGCTGCCAGGAGGAGCTACTTGTGGTCTGCTTTTAAAAGGAGGATAATAATTGTTGTGTGAATGTGTAGCTAAATTTTAGAGACCTTTTGGAAACACTTTTAGGGTAAAGCAGATGCAAATGTTCATTTTTTCAGAATCTCTGTTGGGTACATTCATTTCCTGAAATTCCTTATTGAGTCCTTTTGATGTCCAGTATTTATCAAACACCTGATGTGTGATGCATTTGTCTAAGCTTCAGATACCTGCATCCTCAGGCTATTCTGGGAACAAGATAAATAGCGCGATTACATAGATGAGAGGATATCCACGTGAATGCGGTTGCCATGGCAATGAGACCGAGCAGCATCAGCTCTAGTGTCTGTATAAAACAATGACTGCAGCAGTGAAGCAGCACACTTTAGATGATGGAAGAAAAGACAAATGAAACGTTTTGACTCTGAATAAAGTTTAAATGAAACAAGTCCTTATGGGTACTCTGAAAATTTGACTTATTAACCATTAAAAGCTTCTTTCTTTTAATAGTTCATTAGCATATTGTTTACCAGTGCTTTATTGACAAAGTTTCAACATTTGAAAACATTTAAAGGATATGTTTTAGATCCAATTAAACTCTTTGTTGTTTAGACACTTATTGGTCATATAAATTGGAGCCTTCAGATGATGATTCATGTTGGACATTTTTAAGAAGCTACAGTAAAAACTGGTTGTTTCTCCATAATCTCCATAAACATACAGCTTAAAGGAAGCTTTCATTTTCAGTATCCTGCTGTTATCAACTTCCTCTGTTACAAACACAGACACACATAAGTTATACATTTCCTGTTAGCGACATGAGAAACAACATTTTTTGTTTTTTTTTCTCCAATCCTATTTATGCTTTATGCTTGAGTTTTGTCTCTGTTTTTGTTCACATCCCAAAGTGCTAAAATAAATGGAAGCGAACTATAATAAATCACACTGAGAGGACACTGAGCTCTGGACCAGATCTAAAACTTAACTCAGCCAAAACAAAGCAGATTTCAAAATAAAAGCAGCACAGGCCTTCTGTAGTTCACTGGATCAAAAGATTTATAATCTTGCTTGATTGAGTTTTATTATTTTTATCTGTGGCACAGTAAATTTAATATTATTTTGTTATGCATTACGTCCAAAATTGTTTTTTTCCCTTTGTAAACTAAAATGAAATAATTATGAAATAACTATATTTGTTGATGTGGAAAATTATATATGCGGTATGTAACTCATACAAGCTTATTCAATGAATAAAGATATTTTAAATGTTTTGCTTGTGTCGTCCTCAGAATATCCTGTTGTAAAAAATTAATTTCAGGTCATGGTTTTCTTAAATCTATTAATCCTTTTAAGTAATTTTTAGAGAACTTCTGCAGCGTATATGTAATATTTACCTTTGGGGACCAAAAGCTAATAAAATAAACAGAACTTCCCTGATCAGTGGCTGTTTTTCTCCTCTTAATGTAAATTATTCTGGGTGCTTTCATCTGGAGTCCTGATCAATATTTGGCTCTCCCACAAAGGTTTATCAATATAGATCCATTAGTGCTCCAATCATTTAATGATTGTTTTTTCTGAGCAACTTCAAAAGAGAGAAAAATGGATCCCTGTCCTTTATTGAGAGCTAACAGGCTATAAAACCTGAAGAATCAGCTTAAATACACCTCAGTGTGTGTTTATTATTGACAGCAAGTACAAAAAAACTTTTAAGAATTGCCAGAGTTGTTGGTTTAATTGTTACTTTGCTTTTAGCCTTTTACATTAGTAATTTTAGACATTTAGTTTTCTTTAAAAGACTAACCAAGGACTGGGTATGCAAATTAGCTGTGGGCTAGAAGGGCCAAATTTAAAGCACTGGCTGCACTATTGAAATGTAACACCCCCACCCTAAATGATTCTACATAGGTACATAAATCAATTCAATTCATTTTTCAGTGTCTATAAATATTTCTGCAGCAGTACTGAAAACCAGGAGGTAGGGGGAATTGGTGGCATTACTTCACAGAAAACCATGAAGTGAAAAAGGTTTGGAATGACAGATCTTACATTTTGTTAAACCTAAAAAACACATTAAATCTGCTCTTATTTTTCTCTTTACCTGTGGGCCTAACATGATAAAAGTCAAACACATCTATGTTCCCCATGGTTCTGCTTAGAGCTCAGTAGAGCATTTTATCTGAGGATCAGTTTATTCAAGTGACCTTTGTCACGCTGAGCAAAGAGATGCTCAGGTTTGGAGAGATGCATGAGCAGCTGTGTGCTCCCCGTTGTCATAAAAACATAATATTTGGATGAACAGACTGTGATAAGCATGATGGTGCATAAAGAGGTGGGAAGATGTGGGTGTGAAGATGGCCTGGGGGTGAAGCCAGAACACCCAGCTGCCAACTTTCATTAAGGACTGGAAAGTGAAACTCGCCTCCATGAATAAACTGGACGTTAAAATCATTTAAAGGTATTTTATTCTATTACTGAGTCTAAAAAATGGAACATATTTAAGCATAATTAAAGGTATCTACTGCTAAATTTGTACCCAATGAGTGCCCAGTGACCATAAAACACAAAAAATAACTAAAATGGGAAAGAGCTGATGAACAATCAACTATACATTTCCAAAAATTAAAGATAAGGGAAACAAATAGTTTGCTGCAACTCATAAACACAGTTTGAAGATTTTAGGATAGAAAAGATTTTTATAAAACTTTGGTAAACTGGTCAACGGAAGGAGGAGGTCAGAAATGTTATTCTCATTAACACAAATCTGAAATAAGTGATTTTAACCATTTTTTAAAATAGTTTCACGTAACAAATGTACACATAATTATCCAAGAATTTGACATTTTCTATAAAGGAGTGATGTTCTCACTTAATTGCACAAAGCAGTTGTGTTTTGCAAGGTAAATGAAGCAGGAAAAGTGTACGCAGCTGCTGAAGATGTTTGTGTCAGCAGAGACTTTTCTTTTTACAATAAGCATCCATAGGAAATCTTCAGACCCAGGGAGGCTGTTTGGAGCAGTAATATTTAACTGCCTTAATGGACAGATTATATGTAGTTTACTGTTTTCATCTGTGTTTTTACTCAAACCCTTGGCAGGAAGTTTGTATTTCCTCTGGAGTTGGTTTTGTACATGCTGTGAGATAACAGGGTGTTCATGGTTCTCTATGTGCTGATCATGAAGGACTATCTTGTTGCAATGACAAGTAGTATATTAGGTTATTTTTACCAGGGAGAAATAGAGAAATATCTGTTCTTCTTTGAACAAAAACAACATATTGATGGTTAAAAGTCTTTGTTGTCTTTTTGCTGCCTCTATCATCCATGGGGGACCAAAGATGCCCCTGAGACAGTCCAATACATAGTAAGGGGATGTAAGATGCAGGCAGGCAAAGCGTACATGGAAAACCATAACCAAGTGGCTGGAATAGTGTACAAAAACATCTGTATTGAGTCTGGACTGGAAGTCCCACAGTCAAAGTGGGAGACTCCACCTAAGGTGGTGGAGGATGGCAGGGCTAAGATACTGTGGGACTTTCAGACTGACAAACAGGTGATGGATAACCAACCGGACATTGTGATGATAGATAAGATACAGAAGAAAGCAGTGGTGATAGATGTAGCAGTCCCTAGAGACTGTAACATCAGGAAGAAGGAGCACAAGAAGCTCAAGAAATACCAAGAGCTGAAAAAGGAAATGGAGAAGTTGTGGAGAGTCAAGATCTCAGTGGTGCCAGTGGTCATCGAAGCACTCGGTGCTGTGATCCCCAGACTGAAAGAGTGGCTCCAACAGATCCCAACAACAACTTCAGAGATCTCTGTCCTGAAGAACGTAGTCCTAGGAACAGCTAAGATACTGAGCAGAACCCTCAAGCTTCCAGACCTTTGGTAGAGGACCCGAGCTTGAAGGGAAGTGGGAACACCCATATGGAAAAAACAGGGTGAGACTTTTACATATATAGTTTTTTTTTTCTTCCCTGCCCCCTTTGGCCCTACCTCATAAAAGCCTTTTTATATCTGCTAATAAACCATAAAGTCAAGGGGTAAAAAAATTATTTGGTCAGACTTAGAAACTGAAAACAATATTTTTAGCTTGTTTTCAGGGTATCTGTAGTTACCACCTGAAAAAAGAGCATGAAAAGGACAATCATGCCTGCGTTGTCGTAAATTGCAGAAACATGCCATGCAGAAATTGCTGAAAGCCATTCTTATACAAACATGTCTGAACAATAAATGTAATACACCCAGATTTCACTTAGTGAAGTTTCTTTTAACCATTTACTGTTGCTCTGAATAAGGAAATGCCATCTAAAAACAGTTAGTTTGTGTTGAACACATGTAGATTAATACAATTTCTCTCCCTACAGCACAACTTGATCTTGCTCTTAATGTTGGACAAATAAACGAAACATTCCTGACGTTAAAGATACATTTGTAACATCAAGAAGTTCTGTTAGGCAATTAGGGCATCATTTTAATGTCAACCATAGAAGAATTTATGTAACCATAATGCTTTGGCTCCATTATGGCCCAAATCTGTCCAGTATATGTAAAAAAAATACATTTTAAAACACTGGCCCACATCTGGTTCTGTACGTAGCCAAATTTAAATTCACCTCAAGCAATATGTTGCCATTTCTTTGTAAAAGAAAAATATTTTATTATAGGAATGACAGAATTATTTGGCTTAATGTCTTGTGTTTTAAAAAAGATTCTCAATCTTCTGATGATTTATTAGACTTGTAAACTGTCACAAAGATAAACCTGAGATACGACACAGACTCATCCTCAACATGTACCAGCCACACTGAGACATTCAGTCCCCGTTTGTGTCCACTGAAGATCTGCTGACGGATGTTTTGTCAACCGTCCAATCGAATTAAGGTTATTGGCTAAACCGAACCACAAGCTCTGTCCGCACTGCACCACTAATGGTTTTAGTACTCCTCCATGTCATGACAGCAACCACTCAAAATACTTTGAGTCCTCTAAACTTACACAGAAAACCACTGCAGGCTGCAGTGGTCATGCCAGAGAGTCAGTTTTTTTAGCTTAATGTCTTCACAGATGGATTTTTTTTTTTTGACAAAGGCATTTGAAAACATCCACAGAAAAGGAAGATGCTTTTCACACTTGAGTGAATCAAAACCATTAATAAATGTAAGCAAGAACTGGATACAGATGTCTGCCCAAGAGGAGCTTCCAAAGTGAAGTTTTACTGAAGCAGGTGAAATACAATTTCTTGTGTTTTGTTGTAAATCCTCAGTCCATGACTTCTGTATGTGCAGTAAGGCACAGGGAGAGTTTGGATAAAGGCATGTTTACCACTTTTTTGGATCACTTTAAATTTTTGAAAGCATTTGGAACCTGGAGATACACTTTGCTGAAGTTTTAAAGGTAAAATATTGTCCCACTTTTTATCATTTTTGAATGAGATTTGGAGTTATGTGTGACATTTACTTTTTGTTTGTTTGGACAAGCAATTAGGCACCTGTTAAAGCACCTGCCGTGGTAATCATTTGCAGCAGATGGTTTAGTTTTGTCTTGCTAAAATAACTCATTTTCTGAAAATGTATATTTCGGTATCAGTAGTGCCTTCACAGACCTTCAACTCAAAGTGGACCTCAAACATTTACAGATTTTATCTTCTAAACTGTGCACTCATTCAACCCAGACTAACATTCCTTTTCCTATTTATGTATTTGAAACAAATTGTAATTTTACTTTAATCCATTTAAATAGACTGATGTTGTTTTAAAGTATTTTTTGTATAATAGATTTTGAACTTGTATTTGTGCTTTCAGGATATATTTCGAGGCTCATGCAGTGCTTTTTTTTTTTAAACACAGAATCCAGCTTGTTTTTCTTGCAGTCTCGTTTGAGGTCAAAAGGATCACTTCATTCATGACTGACTTTTGGCCTTTTCCCAAGCGTACAAACACAACATAAAACTGTTCCATGTTGAAGACTTTAAAACTTGCCAATGCAACGATGACTGCTGCCTTCACACAGAGCTGTGCTTCATCGAAGAAAACATGAAAAGTCATGTTTTATCTGCTACAAAAATCACAAATGTAGATGTTGAATCCCAACTGAGTCATTTTACTTCAGGAATTGGTGCTTGCAAACCTGAATCCTTTTCCCTACATTTTATCAAATAAAGCACCATTTTAGTGCAGGTCTTGATTGTTGGAAATTTAAAGCAATTCATTTCTTTTCACAATAAGTTACAAGAGAAATGCACCTTTTTATTATGTTTTTTTTAGACATAATTATGTTCTTAGTAAAAAAAAGTGGGCAAAAAAGTCAGTTTTTTATTTTTTTACAAAACATGCATTTCCAGGACAGTAACATATTTTCTCATAAAGCAACGTGTCTTTATAAGGTTGTTGTTTGGTGCATTTTCTGCATAGCTGACATTGTTGTGACGAATGGAATATTTTTATGTTTTTGGATGTTTCTGGATTATTGTGAACAGGTCATTATTAGTCTGTAATTGCTTGCAGAGCTGTTAGCAATCAAGCATTTAAAAAAGCTAGTTGTTCTTGATTGTTCTAAGACTTTACTGGCTCTATGCTTATTTTCCGGTTGTCTCCATTTCCCTCTAACAGGAACAGTTACTTGGATCGTCTGACAGTTTGTGAGGACGATCCCAGACGATGGAATGTCCCGATCGTCCCTCAAGCTGCCTGCTACTGTTGAGTGTTTTCACTGCAGAGGTCTCGGAGCTCTATGGGACGCTGAGGGAAACAAACAAAGGGGCAGAATTGGGCCGTGGTGTTCCCATCAGCTGACGTAATGCAGCTTGGGTCGAGGTCAGAAGAGGCCAGAGTTTTTGGGAAATGCTGTTTTAGTTGCTAATGACTACCTATAGATACTGTGGTGGAGTAACTCATAACACTGTCTCAACGAAGCCATCTGTTTTCTGTTAGTTTGGCTGTGTGTGCGTGCACATGTGTGTAAGTGTCCAAGTAGGATTTTCCAGACACAAAATACTGTACAGGTTGTAGTTATTTTGGCTGATTTTTACTCAGTTTTCTCAGATTTCCATGTGTCAAACTGAAGGATGGAAAAAAAAAAACTGCCAAAAATAAGTAAAAATAGCTAATCAGTTTAAGGATGTTTAATCTCTGGACAAGGTTTCAAAATGATCACATTCTTCATCATTCCACTTGAATGAACATAACTGTTCAAAAAAAAAAAAACCCAGAGAATGCAGTGAGCACCAACTAAAAGTTCAGTTTTGAAAGAGGGAAACTAATCCCAAACATTTAGGGACTTGTCTTTGTTTCGACCAGCATCACTACATCCCTCTGCTTTCACATTAGCTTTGAAGTGGCAGTGAGGGTCCTTGAATGGTGCAGCAGCACAAAGATGGTGCTTCAGTTCTCTGGCAGAGCGTACGCCCTTTTTGTGTTTCTACCTCTTGAGTTGAACTTTTTATTAGATAAAAGCCATGCCATGTTTTAATCTCTTGTAGTCTGCTGTTAATGATCCACATCATTAAACACAACATGTGTTTTATAGTTTTTCTGCTGATTGTGAGACTTCCTATTCAGTGGGTATAATTTCAAAAGCATAACTCACTGCCCACAGAAATTTGGATTATAGCTTAATATTTGATTTTACAAACACACAAGCACATTTAAGCCATGTGCTGACAATTAAAACCTTCCAGGGCAACATCAATTATATGCATGGATGTAAAAACAAAAAGAAGTACTTGATCAAATGTGTAAATTTGCAATTTAAGTTGCTTTATAAGCACTTTGAAAGTTTTTCTATAAGTAAGTTACCTGGAAAAAATAGAACAAAGGGATGTTTTGAATCATTTAGTTTGGGTTTAACTGTAGTCAAGATTTATTATAATTATTATTATTATTACTTGTTTGTTAGTTTTACTAAGAAAACTTATAAAGGAGTGTCCTTATATACCCAATGTCAAACCACGGTATGACATTGGGTATATTTAATAATTAATACACACAATATTAGAATTAAGTGTTAGGCAAAAAAAGAACTTTTTTTTAAATGATCAAAATTTACTTTAGTGAAATATTAAATAGTTTTTGAAATAGGAAATAAGTGTGATCCTAATGTAACAAAATGAGTATTTTCTATCACAGTTGGGTTTTATATCGTCTTTACAACAATTACTTTTCTTTTGTCCTCTAGAATTAATTCTAAGTCATTTTCACTCCAGATCCAAGCATTTGCAGAACTAAAAATACCCAAAAACTGTGTCTATTTTATAAATTATATTATTTAATAATGTTGTTTCCTTGCAGCTTGAAGTTGAAGCAGACTTACAATCATTTTTTAAAAAATCCCTTTGGGATGAATAAAGTTTTTCTGATTGAAGGGTAAAAGAAACTTACTACTTAAAATGGTAGTGTGTGCAGTTCATAGGCATTCTGATATTTCTGTTTAATGGTCATATTGGTCTCTGGGGCACAGCAGACTGATGGAGCTTTCCAGTAATGCTTTAGAGTAACACCACACTCTCCTAAGAGATGGTCTCTGTACTGCTGACACAGCTCATGGAAATGCTTTCTTCACCCCCATACATGTTAATAGTCACCATGGTCAGATCCATACCACCACTCTGTTTTTCCTCTGTGAGTCAAATAGGCTGTAAATTTACTCAAGTAATCGTCTAAAACATCTGCCCGGGATCAAACTGGAAACAGACTATCAGCCCTTTGGCTTAAAATCTACTTTAGTTGTTCCTGAGATCAAAAGAATATTTCCGGAAGGAGAAGAAGTCAGAAAACGTTGGACAAGTCCAAAAAGCCTGTGTCATTTCTTTGCTACATGTCTGTAGTGGATTCCAAACCAATTAGGCCTTAATAGAGCAAGAAGGAGGGCATTCAGCTGAGCATCTTTCACTTTGTTAGCCAAAGACAAGCGTGCTTTGTGACACACATACTACAGATCTGAGGCATTTCATTCATTTGACCTACTTACAACAGAAAAGTAAAAAAACTGCCCCCGGTCGCTTTCAAAGACTTTTATTCTACAAACAAGTAATTAAAAAGGTTTTGCCATGTGGATGATTGGTTCATTTTTCCCTTTGCAGATAAGAAGAATAATGGATCAGAGTGGGCGAGGTGTTACAGGACCTCCGGTGCCTTTCATTTGGACTACCAGAAATAAAGCTTGTTACAAATGAACCAGTTGTTCTCAATGAAATAATAAAATGATCTTGAGTAGCACAATTTCATGAATCACAGAATACAGTGTCTCTGGTCAGGACTTATTTGCTTGTTGACCAGTTCAGAAGTGATTTAGTGAAAGGAACAGAGCTGCTCTTCATAATGCTGCAGAAGTCAGACATGTGGACACAAAAGATGGTGAAACTAAAAAAAGACTCTTTCCAAGGCAGTGTGTAAATATAGTTGTTCTAATATTTGGTTAAAAAAAAGATAAGTAAAGTTTCATAACTACCTAAAGATAACTTCTCATTCTCCTCATCTGCTGTCTGACAAGATTTGTGTTATTCTTGTTAATAATTCTTAGTCAGTCAGAGTAATCTTGTGTTTACTGTGTTGTTATTGTTTTTGTCATTGTTTACCTTCATTTGTTGTAAAAATGTTTATCCTGTTTCCATGTTCCATGTATTTTCTGGACCTTTTTCTTCTGTTCACCTCTGATTCCCACCCTGTTACACCTGCTGCACACAGTAAATGCTGTAAAGATTGAATGTGTTGAATATGTCATAATTAAAGTGACAACTTGCATATTTAAAAAAATAATAATAATGCACTGTATGTCAGTACAACCGCCTTACACATCCTGTGTTCCTGGCTCTGGTTCAGCTCCTAAAGAGAAAAGCAGGATGAAAATAACTTATAGATTACTTATTATCTTCTTGGTCGGTTGGAGAGAAACATATTTAATAACACATATCTGAAATTTCTATAAGACTCCTGGATGCTGGAAGAGAATAACCCAGTTTCATAAAAGACAAACAGCAATCTGAATCACACTCAGCTGTTTCCCTTTTTTTATATTAAACATTTTAAAGTCTTACCTTATCTGAATCACTCCTGGAAAAGCTCTTTCTCTAAACTGAAACGTTGCCAGGTGTCTGATAAAAATCAGGCAACAGACACTGAGCAGCTTGTATATTTACAATCCCCATCTGAGGGCAATGAAAGGAGAGAACAATATGTATGATCTGCTAAATCCTCCGAACAGAAACAGCCTCAGGTAAAGGTCGCAGAGGTCAGCAGGGCTTCTGTTTGTGTTTCATCCCAGTGTTTCTGTGTTCCACCTGCAAACACTGATACCTTTACCACATTTCATTTTGACAACATTACTTCTCTGTAGCCTCAGATTCTCTTTTTCTTTTGTACTTTAATCCCCCATAAATGTTGAAGACATTGATTTAGCTACTACTGATCTGCATCCGAGCTCAAATTACAGATTACAGCCAAGTTGGAAAAAACATTACGTTCCCAGAAAATCTAAACCTAACCATCTTGTTGTTCTGTACCATTTTCATCCAAGCCCATTTTTTTTGTTTTTTTCCTGTTGACAGAAAGCGAAAATGTACATGTGGCTCTAAACCAGAAAGACAGATTTTCCTCATTTCCCTTTGCCTGTGGTTTGTAGTGAACGCACCACAATCTGACCTTTATCCCAGATGTTAAGGCCTTCAAAGCTGGCATGGATAAGCATCAGTAGATGCAGCCCCTGACAACCGCTGAACAAGTTAATACTAGGCGATCAATGAGGGATTAACAATGCCAAGCCTCTAAATTTTTCTCCTGATTCACTTTAACGGAGCTGAAGGCAGCAGACGCTCCACGCACAGAGATGTCAGACCAGTTTAGGAAATTTTGTTCATCTGATTTCTGTTTCTGTTGCATTAATCTGGTTTCAGCCACATCAAATTTTAGCTAAATATCTGTAAAACTGACAGAGTTCCAGCCATTTTTGTGTTATTGAATGCAGCCGACTCTAAAAGTCGATCAGTTGCAGATTTAAGTCCAATAATTACTATCTGGGAGTTCCAATAAAATTAGTTTTTTGCTAACATTACTGACCAACGAGCCCACACACACACAGACAAAAATATCGTTGTCACTTTGCCTTCTTCAGCAGGCAATAATTAACTTGCTGCAAACAATATTTTCTCAGCTGTTTTTATTGCATAATGTGAAATCTGGTGTCATTCCTACTCGACTGCAGTTTCCTCGCTCCTCCAAAGTGCATTTTAGCATATTTTAGTTCAGTGTTTTGCTTCTGTTGCCTGTAGCTCAGCAGTGGATGTCTCTAATTTCTCCAGAGGTTTGTTGTTAGATCATGAAGACAGTTTTGTGGGGAATTTTTTTTTATTTGCTGCTCAGACATGAGCTTCACAGCAGTGGTCTCAGGGACAATGATTTACTATTCCAGCTGCAAATATGAATCAAGGGAGCATCTGTTTAATGCAAACAGGAGGCAGGACGTAATGCAAAAAGTACATCATGGAAGTTCAGTATGTGTGGTTTGTTTACAGCATAGTAAAAATAGCAGATGTTTTGTATTTACATCAGGACAACATACAGGTCAGCAGTTTTTTTTTGCTTTGGGTTCATGTATAAAATGTGAGCACCAAAGTTGCTGTGCGGTAACTCAGGTTCAGTAACTTTCCATGAGCACTAACACAACCTCTCCAACTCACTAACACCATATCTGAACCCAACTGTTCATCAGGCCTCGGTGGATTTAATGCCTCCTCTGTGCCAAAGGCAGCAGCACTTCTCATCATCATGACCTTTTATGGCGAACACGAGAGAGGAAGGAAAGGACCCGACTCTCCTGACATCACTGAAGTGATGCTCAGCTGAGCTCCATCAGTGGCGTTCTTCTGACTCCTTGTGGCTGACAAATGCAACTACAACTGGAATGTTATCTGTTGCAAATGATTATTTATTAGCTGGGATTTAGAGTTCAACAGCCTGAGTGAGTGTGTTTTCAGGTGTGTGTGTTTTGTTCTGATTGCTGAAGAAAGAGAGACACTGTTGCATAATTTAGAAGTATTTTTAATCTTGTTTGCTAAAGATTTACAACGATTTAGGAATCGGTTAAGGAATTATTTCCACTACAGCTTTTACTGCACTTTCAGTTAAATAAAAACAGATGAAGTGTGGCTACAGTAATGTGTTAAATAAATAAAATAATTAAATGGTTATTTACAAATAACTTTTTCAAAATAATATGACAAGTTTGGGTTCTTCAAGAACAAAAGTACTAAAACATTCTTGTAACTAGGGCTGCAACTAACGATAATTTCAATAATCGATTAATCGGGCGATTATTTTCTCGATTAATCGGTCATCTTGGAATTCATTCATTCAGTCATTCATTTTGGCCCACATAAAAAAGTTATCTGTATGTAAAGGAGTAGGTTGATGTAAAACTTTTACTACTTTCTTATTTTTAAATAAATCAATATAAATTCAATTCAACATTCTCACTTTATATACTTAGCTCT